>NC_080185.1:46367686-46608948 GCF_950295315.1 Erinaceus europaeus
ATTTCATTGTGTAATATATATACTGCCACTTCCTTAAACACTCAATTTGCATAGTTTCCAAATCATGGATATTATCAATAGTGCTTTCAAGAGCATAAGTGTGAATAGATCTCTTAAGATAAGTGGTTTTGTGGTTTTGGATAGATGCCCAAGAAAGAAATTTCATATTATACTAGGTTCATTTCCGGTATCCTGGGGAATCTCTAGACTGTTTTCCACAGTGGACTGGACCAAAGTACATTCCCAACCATTAAAGTGTTTCCATTTGGGAACAAGCATGATAGCTCACCTGAATAGGACATTTGCTTTAGCATGCACATGACTCAGGTTTGAGTCCTGCCCAGATCACACAGGCGGGAGCTTTGGTGCTGTGGTACATTTCCCTGACTTCCTCTTGTTCTCTATTTTCCTTTCTATCTGAAAATTTCTTTAAAAGGTGAAATTCTGGTCATGAAAAAAAGATGTTAAAGATGTTCCTTTCAGGGGGTCGGGTGGTAGTGCAGTGGGTTAAGAGCAAGTGGCTCAAACGCAAGGACTGGCAAAAGAATTCCAGTTAGAGTCCCCAGCTCCCCACCTGCAGGGGAGTCACTTCACAGTCAGTGAAGTAGGTCTGCAAGTGTCTATCTTTCTCTCCCCCTCTCTGTCTTCCCCTCCTCTCTCCATTTCTCTCTGTCCTATCCAACAACCAACGACATCAACAATAACAATGATAACCACAACAAGGCCACAACAACAAAGGCAACAAAAGGGGGAAAATGGCCTCCAGGAGCAGTGGATTCATGGTGCAGGCACTGAGCCCCAGCAATAACCCTGGAGGCAAAAAGAAATGTTCACTTTCACCACATCCTTATTTAATTAGTCCTTTTATTAGTGGTTTAAGATCGTTTTACAAAGTATTACATTTCAGGAGTATTTTCATACCCACATTTACGCACTCACCAGCAGTTAGTATTTCTGTTATTTTTAATGTATGACAATTTCACAAGTATGAGGTGGTATTGTGTTCTCTTGATTTTCATTTATGTGATAATCAGTGACTTTGACAATTTTTTCATATCTATTGGCCCTTGGGATCTCTTACTTGGAGAATCTTCTGTCCATTCCCTCTTTCCATTTTTTAATTGTTTTTTTTTTCTGATAATGGGTTTTGTGATTTTCTTGTATCTTTTTGGTTATTAAATTGTTTTCTGATATGTGACATGTACATATCTTCAATTCCATAGAGTGTCCTTTTGTTTTGGTGATGGCTCGTTTGTCTCTGCATAAGCTTTTCAGTTTTATATAATCCCATTGGTTTATTTTTTTCCTTGCTGTTGGATTTGAATCTCTGAGGATATGACCAAAACATCTACTGATGTTCTCTTTTATATGTTTTATCATTTCTACTTCAATATCTCTTAACATGTTGTGTTAACTTTTATGCATGGTGACTTGTGGTGAGCCTTTCATTCTTTTGCATGTAACTACCCAGTTTTCTTGACATCATTTATTGAAAGGACTGTTCTTTCTCCACTTGATGTTCTGGGCCTCTTTGTCATAAAATAAGTAACCATCTGTTTGAGGGTTTATTTCTGGGCTCTTAATTCTACCCACTGATCTGTATGACTATCTCTGTTCTAGTACCACACAGTTTTGATTACTCTGTAATAGAGTTATCAAGATTATTTTCCAAATAATTAACTTTCTCTGTTTGATAACATAAAACCACAGGTTTAGATCTACTTATTGAGCATAGTTGTCAATATATTTCCCTCCTTCTCATAGGTCTAGTAAAGTTGTCAGAAGGACAATGGAATATGAGGTTTGAAGAAAAAGTCCCTTAGAAATATAAAATGTGTAGTCAGGCAGTAGTAGCGCAGCGGGTTAAGCGCATGTGGCACAAAGCACAAGGACCGGCTTAAGGATCCCAGTTAGAGCCCCCGGCTCCCCACCTGCAGGGAAGTCAATTCACAGGCGGTGAAGCAGGTCTCCAGTTATATATCTTTTTCTCCCCCTCTGTCTCCCCCTCTGTCTTTCCCTCCTCTCTCCATTTCTCTCTGTCCTATCCAGCAACAATGACAACAGTAATAACTGCAATAATAAAAACAAGGACAATAAAAGGGAATAAATAAATAAATATAAAAATGAATGTTAAAAAATGTAGAAAACACATTTTGCCATGCATAAGAACCCAAATTCTGAACCACCAGCCACCTGTGATTTCTCATCACAGGATCTCAAGGTTTGTGTGGAAATCCTGTATTCCATGGGTTTAGTCTTGCAGGTTGTTGACTATTTCCCCATGCAAAATTTTCCCATCAAAACAGAGGCATCACAGTGATTTTGTTCTCACTTTAGGCTGCATATCTTCCACAATGTCTAACACAGTGGAGGGCACCATGAATTTCAGGAGAACTTATACTCAGTCTTTATAATTGATCAACCAAGAACTGACTATCTCATTGAAAGCTAATGCTGGCTTTATTGTTATAGAAGTATGGGATGAGAATGGATACTGGAAGATGGTTAAGTGTAAGAGGGGGTTCCTGACTTCCAAAATATCTACAGTTTCATTAGGATAATAAATGACACGGAAATTAAAAATAAATAGTAGCCATTGTATATACAATAATCTTAGCAATTTGAGTTATCTGTCTGTGAATTTTTCTTCAAATCATAAACATGAGTAAATTATAATGTTCTACCCCTTTCTACCCAGACTTCTTGGCACTCTATTTTTGTCCTATTTCTTTAGAGCCTTTCAGACCTTATAATCACTTAAGTTCCTCCTCTTGAAATCCCTTTCCAATAGCTTTTTCTGGGTTGTTTCTTACTTAAGGAGTATCAGCCAGGACTATTTAGTCTTCAATATGGGGTCATTATCACTGACAATGCCAGAATGTGCTAACTTAGACACATATCAATAATTTAGACTTTTATAAAAAAAAAAAAACCTTTGCATCCATTAGATACTACATAAATGACTCTTGCATGTACAGCAAATGAAAGAAACTGTTACACGTGAACAAAATGAACCTTTACCAAAAATAGGTAAGAGTGTACATAAGAGACATATTGAATGAAGGGGTGTCTCAAAATTGTATGGAAGTATTTGTAATGTCTGTTCTCATCACACAGAGATGACTTCTTGAAAAAGGTAGACCTCTCAGGAGCTGCAGCCTTAAAGACTTAAAAGCCCTGAGAACATTCCAGGCATATGATACAGCTTGGGAAGAAGGCTCAGGGTTGAAAGTAAAATGTCTGAGTTTGGAAAGAAGAAGAAAGAAGAAAGAAGAAAGAAGAAAGAAGAAGGAAGAAGGAAGAAGGAGGAGGAGAAGGAGAAGAAAGAAAGAAAGAAAGAAAGAAAGAAAGAAAGAAAGAAAGAAAGAAAGAAAGGGAGGGAGGGAGGGAGGGAGGGAGGGAGGAAGGAAGGAAGGAAGGAAGGAAGGAAGGAAGGAAGGAAGGAAGAGAAAAGGATTTTGCCAAACATGTTTTTCTCCTCAGTGTTCAAAGTAAAAAAAAGGAAATGCAATTCATATGGTTTGGATTGATTTGCACTCAATTATGAGGAGTTTCTAGACATTTTCTAACCTCAAGTTTTTAGGTTCTTTTTCTCCCTGAAGAACAGGAAGTCTTAATTTTCCTAGCTTAAGGGAACTTGAAAACTAAACGATTTATGTTGGACTCAAGTATGAGAGTTCATGAGTTTAAATTCAGACAAACTTGGTATAATCCAGTGTCTAAAGTGTTGGCAATGAAATCTCAGAAATCTCAGTGTGATATCCTTCAGAACAATTCTGGATTGATTCTTTTTTTACTTTAAATGGAAGACAACATACTTTTAAATAAGAAAAGACAAAGGGTTCAGAATTTATAACTGTGTTACTGATGGATTCAGTCCAATTTTACATCTGATCAAATTACCTCCATATGCTGGCACAGTCCCAGGTTTTTTTTCCCCCCTCATGCATCTGCAGAGAGAATAAAATCTCAGGATATCTTAGTAAACAAGCATACCATTTGATTTTTTTAAGTCTTATGTAATCGTTTCTGATCCAAGAAGACTCTTTCACACAGGAAAGCATTTTTACTAAGTTTCTTCTGACACATAACAATTTATATTTTTTACATTTTTTTCACCAGTAAAAATCGCCTTACACATTGGAATGCACACCTCATTATTTCTACTATAGATCATGTGAAGGGTACTGTTTCAAGAAGGCAAAAAAAGAGGGAACTTCTAAAGTGGAAACTCCTGCCAAAGGTGGGACCACAGTTTGTTTTGCTAGCTTTATTTTTGCTGCAATATGCACCCTTGAAAGTTGAACTTTAACCATCCCACCTTGACCCTCAACCTGATCTTTGGGGAGATATTGAGCAATTTGATTTGTTCTTGCATTTCCCCAATTTCCGTCTGTTATTTCTCTTGTACTGTGGAATTATGAGATCAGCAACACCATTACTAACCTTGGGAAGCTGTAACCACAGGTTGGAAATACAATGAGCGATTTCTTCTGGGTCAAGTCAAAGGTATACTTTCATTTTACTTAGTCACTCTGATGTAAAAAAGTATCTCAAGTTACAATTCTCTTTAATTAGTGGAGTCTTGTTAGCACAAAACAGATAGTTTTCCCCTTTCCCAGTAGAGCAATAGAGTCCAATTATTCTGTCTGGTATCATTCACATGTCTAGAAATAAACACTTGTGATGCTTAGATGAAGGTTCCCTGGCATCCAGATAGTCTCTGTCATAATGTCAACTGCCAGAGTTCACTGCTGAGTGTTATTTCTCTTATTGATTGAAGCCACTGTTTTCATTTTTTAATATTTTCTTTTTATTTATTTCTGTTTCAATTAGAGAAATACAGAGAAACCAGAGCACTGTTCAGTTATGGGTTTGTGGCCCTGGGAACTGAACCTAGGATCTCAGAGCCTTAAGCATAAAAGTCTTTTCTTTTTTTAACTGGTGACTTGCTAGTGATTCACAAGATTATGAAATAATTGCTCCCACCATAGAAGTTCTACACCCCACCACCCTAACAATAAACCACCAAAATGTCAAGAGTTTAGGAATGGATTGACTATATATAGTTCCTTAAAGTCCACCTATTTCTATTCTCTATATTCCATATATGAGCTGTACTTCACTTGCCTCACTAAGCATGATCACCACCAGTTCCAATCAATTTGTCCCAAAAGAAATAATATAATCCTTTTCAATTGCTGAGTAATACTCCATTGTGTCCCATAATGACTTCTTCCTCTTCTTCTCCTCCTTTTCCTCCTTCTTTCTCTCTTTCTTTCTCCTTCTCCTTCTCCTCCTTCTCTTCTTCTTGTATTTATTACTCAACTGAGCATTATTCCAAGGTTAAATACTTTTCCTCTCTTACTATATCAAAGTGTTCCTCATAGATTTTATTTGTTTGTTTGTTTTTGCTTTTTTTCAGATATTTTAAACTTTAATTAGGAAAATGTAAAGGCTTGTGTCAGAGAAACACATGGGAACATTCAGGCAAAGATGGATGGTCCCATGTGGAAATTGATGGCTGTTTTTGATTCACTTCCAAAGTCAGCCTTCACATTCTTTCAAAGCCACTTATTACAATTTCCAGGTGTTTTTTCTCTTCTCTTCTCTTCTCTTCTCTTCTCTTCTCTTCTCTTCTCTTCTCTTCTCTTCTCTTCTCTTCTCTTCTCTTCCCTTCCCTTCCCTTCCCTTCCCTTCCCTTCCCTTCCCTTCCCTTCCCTTCCCTTCCCTTCCCTTCTCTTCCCTTCCCTTCCCTTCCCTTCTCTTGTCTTCTCTACCCTTCTCTTCTTTTCTCTCTCAGGTAAGGGAAACAGGACCTGACTTCCTCAGGTGTTCTCAAAATTCTCTTCCTTCTAAATGATGGGCAAAAGAAAAGGTTTCTGGTCATGAAAGATCTGGTTCTTGGTGTAACCGGGTTCTGGGTACTGTGGTCATCTTCCCCTAACATTTCCTCCTTTAGGAATATGGATCAAAATTATTTTGAGGGTGAAGAAGAAAGAAGTTTTGTTTTCTGTAATTGCTCCTTTGCTAGACAGGAACATTTGAACAGTCAATTCATACCCCTAGCCTTTCCTCTGAGATCAGATGAGATCAGATGTGTTCAGGCTTGTATGGCTATAGACCACCTAGTCCTTCTTTATCTTTCCCTAGTAAGGTAGGGAATCTGGAAAGGTGAGATTCTAAGATTTGTTGAGGAGACACAAAAGCCTCTTGCATAACCATTATGCTATCTCCCCCACCCAGGATCTCTACAAGGAACAAAAATAAGTTGTTATAATATCTGATGTATTGTATTATTGAAACATTATTTGATTTCATTTACTTAGTACTAGGAGCCAACTTTTCAGGTAGTTTCTATTTTATCTCCACTTTTTAAAAATTTCTTTATTGGGGAATTAATGTTTTACATTCAACAATAGACACAATAGTTTGCACATGCATAACATTTCTCAGTTTTCCATATAGCAATACAACCCCCACTAGGTCCTCTGTCATCCTTTTTGGACATGTATTCTCCCCCCTCCAACTTACCCCAGAGTCTTTTACTGTGGTGCAACATGCCAATTCCAGTTCAGGTTCTACTTGTGTTTTCTCTTCTGATCTTGTTTTTCAACTTCTGCCTGACAGTGAGATCATCCATATTCATCCTTCTGTTTCTGAATTATTCCACTTAACATGAATTTTTCAAGGTCCCTCCAAGATTGGCTGAAAATGGTGAAGTCAACATTTTAAATAGCTGAGTAGTATTCCATGGTGTATATATACCACAACTTGCTCAGCCATTCATCTGTTGGAAGACACCTGGGTTGTTTCCAGGTTTTGGCTATTACAAATTGTGCTGCCAAGAACATATGTGTACACAGATTTTTTGCATGGGTGTGTTAGGTTCCTTCAGATATATCCCCATGAGAGGAATTGCAGGATGATAGGGTAGGTCCATTTCTAGTCTTCTGAGAGTTCTCCAGGCAGTTCTCCACAGAGGTTGGACCAAGTGACATTCCCACCAGCAGTGCAGGAGGGTTCCATTGACCCCACAACCTCTCCAGCATTTGCTGCTGTTCCCTTTTCTGATGTATGACAGTCTCACAGGAGTGAAGTGATATCTTATTGTTGTCTTTATTTGCATTTCTCTGACAATCAAAGACTTGGAGCATTTTTTTATGTGTTCCTTGGCCTTTTGCATCTCTTCTGTGGTGAATATTCTGTCCATGTCTTCTCCTCATTTTTGGACGGGGTGATTTGTTTTCTTTTTGTTGAGATTTGCAAGTTATTTATATATTTTGGTTATTAGGCTCTTGTCTGATGTAAGGCATATAAAGTTCTTCTCCCATTTGGTGAGGGGTCTCTTGGTTTGGGTATTGGATTTTTTTGTTTATTTGTTTCTTTTGCTGTGCAGAAGCTTTTTAATTTGATATAGTCCCATAGGTTTATACTTGCCTTAGTCTTCTTTGTAATTGGATTCATTTCATTGAAGATGTCTTTAAAATGTATGTGGAAAAGAGTTAAGCCAATATTTTCCTCCAAGTATCTGATAGTTTCTGGTCTAACATCCAAGTTCTTGATCCACTTGGGATTTACTTTTGTATTTGGTGAAATATAATGTTTCACTTTCATTCTTCTGCATGTTTCAACCCATTTTTTCCAACAACATTGGTTGAAGAGACTCTGCTTTCCCCATTTAATAGTCTGGGAACCTTTATAAAAGATTAGATGTTCATAGGTGTGGGGACTTACTTCTGGGCTCTCAATTCTATACCATTGGTCAGTGTGTCTATTCATGTTCCAGTACCAAGCAGTTTTGATGACAATAGTCCTATGATACAATTTGAGATCTGGGAGTGTGATGACTCTGGTTATGTTCTTTCTTCTCAAGATTGTTTTGGCAATTCTAGGTCTTTTCTGGTTCTAGATAAATGCCTGGCTAGCTTTGCGGGTGGGAGACAGACGACCAGAGAATCATGGCTGAGTGGTAGTTCAGTCTTTATTCATGCGGAACGCAGCACAATCTAAGCCAAGCTAAACTAAACTATAATCACAATCCTGTCCTTATATAGATACTTGCCAAGTAGGGCAGAAACAGGATGTGATGTAGAGAGGGTGGAGCGAAAAGTAACTGGTGTAAATCAGGGTGTACTAAGAGAGGGGGTGGAGCAAAAAGACATCATGAACCAGTGGGGATTAAACCAATGAAACAGAAGGGGTCTTAGAAGCATACCAACAATATCCCCTTTATTTTTTAACTAATGGCCATAGTATCAGGAGTGTGGGGTGAACAGAAACATATATCGTGCAGGCATTTTCAAAAGAACTGGCACAAGACATGGAGGAACAAAATAGGAGAGCAGCAAGAACCAGTGTGATGCCAAGGGAAGGCCTGAGGGGGGATTTTCCTACCTCAAAGGGCAGTGCCTAGCAGGCGAAAGGGCATTTCTTGCCTCTGGGGGCATCTATTGCCTCAAAGGGCATTTCCTGCCTCTGTGGGCATCTCTTGCCTCTGGGGGCGTTTCCTGCCTCAAAGGATGTTTCCTGCCTCTGGGAACAGGACCTAGTAAGGAGGAGGAGGAGAGGTTTCCTGCCTCTGGGAACAGGGCCTGCAGGTGAGGAGGTATTGCCTATAGAGTCCCAAGGTAGCTGGGTGCAGTCAGTCTTTGAGAAACCCAGCAGCATAAAGGGAAGCTGCTGTAAAGTTGTATAAAGTGTCCAAGAGGTATACCAGTAAGTCCAATAGAAGTGTCAGTCCAAAGCAGATGACCATGGAAGAAATGCCAGGGGATGAATTCTGCACGTCTATCTCGATGGGGCATGTCAGCACCAGAATTCTGCTTTTCTGTAGAGAGTGAGCTTTAGAGTCTGTGAATCTGTTTCTTCAGGTCATGCCAGGTCACATCATTGGTTGGGAGGGGCCTGCTGTAGTCGTGCCATCTTGTGGGTGATGTCAGAGAGCAGGGGTCCAAATGGATTTCCGGGGGTTCCATTTGAGCAGATGCTTTTTCATGTGAAGACTTGACAGCTGTTATTCACTTTCTTGTGAAACAAAACTTGTAGAAGATTAATTTATTATAATTGATAACTCCATTATAATTGGAATTCCTTTTTAGTATGATTTTAAGGTTGTTTAAACAGTTTAAACTCAATAAAATGTGGAAAGGTAAACAGAAGAACCACAGTTAGAAGCCTTAGGCATGAGAATCATTAACATAATCATTACACTATCTGCCTCTCTCATAACTCATACCGTTTTCAGGATTAAATGTTTGAGATTTATGCCAAGACGGAAAAAAAATCAAAGGAGGAAAAACCAATTTTTTGGATTGTTTCTGGATGTCTCTAGAAATCATGGCTGCGTCCAGCATTTTTTTAAAGTCAATGTAATACAAAAATTCAGTCATTCAAATCACTCTCTTATGAAACGCAACTGAAAGCAGACAGCAAACTTAAGATATTCAGAGATAATAATGAGGGGGGAATCAAGAGAAAAGCTGTAGGCAGCTTTTGCTTCTTTCACCTTAAACCAGATTATCCAGATCTCACCACGTAGTATCATGAGTCCCCGGAGGGCGTCCTAGTCCAAAAAGTTCCTCTAAATTCCATTTAGGGTGCTTCTGACTATTCCTGCAGGATTGAAAACACCCATTTTTAAAAGTGTCTTCCCATCGAAAAAAGAATCCAATCAGGAGAGTAGAACTAACCACGTGTCTCCATTCTTGGAGACTGCCAGGGTACTGGAGAATGCTCCTCAAATTAGAGTAGTCCTTCTCAGTGGGAAACATGCGAGAAGAAGTCCAGAAAGTCCCAGGGGAAATCTCCTTGCATATCCCAAGCTCTATGATCATGGTCATAAAAAAACAAATTGTGGCCCGGAGCAAAATGTAGTCTTTCTCCTCGGGAAACATGGGAGAGGGAATTCAGAAAGTCCAAGGAGAAATCTCCGTGTATCTTCCAAGCTCTATAATCACAGTCATAAGAAACCAAAGTTCCAGGGGTCAGGCAGTGGCGCAGTGGGTTAAGTGCATGTGGCGCAAAGCACAAGGACTGGCCTAAGGATCCCGGTTCGAGCCTCCGGCTCCCCACCTGCAGGGGAGTCGCTTCACAGGCAGTGAAGCAGGTCTGCAGGTGTCTATCTTTCTCACCCCTCTCTTTCTTCCCTCCTCTCTCCATTTCTCTCTGTCCTATCCAACAACTAACAACATCAACAATGGCAATAATAATAACCACAATGAGGCTACAACAACAAGGGCAACAAAAGGGGGAAAAAATGGCCTCCAGGAGTGGTGGATTCATGGTGCAGGCACCAAGCCCAGCAATAACCCTGGAGGGAAAAAAAAGAAACCAAAGTTCCCGGTCATGGAACCAAAGTGTGGCCCAGAGCAAAGTGTTCCAGAGACAGAGAAACTGTCTCATGAAGAAAGAGTAGAAACTTTGGAAAACCTCTTCATAAATAGGAAGGCAGACCATGGTGGCTTTACTTATCTGGTCTTCTTTGGTCTGCTGCATGTGTGTGGATCTGAGATTCCTGTCCCTGTTTCAGGGCGCCATTATGCCATGCTAGCTTCGTGGGCAGGAGACAGACGACCAGAGACTCATGGCTGAGTGGTAGTTCAGTCTTTATTCATGTGGAACGCATCACAATCTAAGCTAAGCTAAACTAAACTATAATCACAATCCTGTCCTTATATATATACTTGTCAAGTAGGGCGGAAACAGGATGTGACGTAGAAAGGGTGGAATGAAAAGTGACTGGTGCAAATCAGGGTGTACTATGAGAGGGGGCGGAGCAAAAAGACATCATGAACCAGTGGGGATTAAACCAATGAAATAGAAGGGGTCTTAGAAACATACCAACAGATAAACATTTGTAGCATTCGTTCTATTATTCTATAAAATGTGGTTGGGATCTTGATGGGGATAGCATTAAATTTGTAGATTGCTTTGGGTAGCATATTCATTTTGATGATGTTAATTTTTCCAACCCATGAACACAAATATCTCCCCTTTAAGAATAAGGAAATTGAAATTCAGAATGGGTCCGCTACCTGTTCAAAGTTATAGTGCAAGTGAATTATAGGTACGGGAATCAAGCCTAGATTTCTGACTCCAAGTCCAAGTTATTTCATTTCACAGAACATCTGCAGTGACAATGTGATCCATGTGTTTTGAGGGCAATACAAAGGAAAATAAATGACTTTATTTCAACTCTCTCCTAAACATGATTCTCTTTTTCTCAGTGTAAGGTTTTCATTTCTTTCATGACATTTCCTAGTTTTTAGAATTTCCAAGTTTGTGGAATACTTCCCTATATGTCTGTATTTGCCTATATCATCTCACTCAGCTGTGTGCAGTACTTAACTTAAAAAAAATAAAGTACCTTAAGGGGAAGATAGGTGAGAGAATATAACTTAAAAGGGTCAAATTCCCAGTACCGGAGAGAGTTTTCACTGGGTAAGATATGACTTTTGCCTTGGGTGCTGCCCAAGCTAGAATCCTGTCACCACACATGAGGTGATATGACATGGCTCCAGTGTTGTATGTGGTGTCTCTCCTTCTGTATGTATGTGTATCAATTTGATTTTCTATCCAAATTAAAAAAATAAGTAGCAGAGGTTGGGCTATGGTGCACAGGGTTAAGCGCACATAGTATTAAGGGCAAGGACCAGTGCAAGGGCCAGGGTCAGAGCCCTGCAAGGTCAGGGTCAGAGCCCTGACTCTCAGCCAGCACTGCTCTTTGTAAGCAATGAAACAGGTTTGGTGGTGTCTATCTTTTTCTCTCCCTCTATCTTACCCTCCCCTCTCAATTTCCTTCTATCCTATCCAATAAGAACAGAGGAGGAAGGAATGGCTGCCAAGAGCAGTGGATTCATGGTGCTTGCACTAAACCCCAATGGTAATCCTGGAAGTAAAAAAAAAAAAAAAAACGGAGCTTGTAACACTGAAGTCATGAATTCACACATGCAGGAAGCTCAGGGAAAAAAAGAAAAGACAAAAACAAAGAAAATCAAGTAAGAAAAGTGAAATTGTGTGTGTGTGTAAGTCTCTGACTGTAATAATAATAATAATAATAATAATAATAATAATAATAATAATACATTAATACCTCTAAAAGGAAGATAAATGAGTGATAGCAGTCATTAAGCCCTGAAAAACCATTGTTTATAAATGCTAATTTAGGACTCAAGGGTAGAGGAAATGGCATAATGGTTATGCAAACACTCTCATGCCTGAGGCTCTGAGACTCCAGTTTAATCCCCAGCACTACTATAAACCAGAGCTGAGCAGTACTCTGATTTCTGTCATTCTCTCTCTCCCTTATTAAAATAAAATTTTTTTTCTTTTTTTTTTATTTAAGAAAGGATTAATAAACAAAACCATAGGGTAGGAGGGGTACAACTCTACACAATTCCCACCACCCAATCTCCATATCTCACCCCCTCCCCTGATAGCTTTCCAATTCTCTATCCCTCTGGAAGCATGGACCCAGGGTCATTGTTGGTTGTAGAAGGTGGAAGGTCTGGCTTCTGTAATTGCTTCCCCACTGAACACTGGTGTTGACTGGATGGTCCATACTCCCAGTCTGCCTCTCTCTTTCCCTAGTAGGGTGGGTCGATACTGGGACAGCATGGAATGTTCCTACTCATGACCACAGAATGTGAGCTCAGATCTAGAGAGATGCAGAGGTCACACAGGCTCCTAAGCTAATTATGGGCCCCAGATCACATCAAATCGATGGGGTTTACAGTCAACAATATTTATACCCCTTTCCCATATTAGGGAGCTACTCTCTTCCCTGATCCACCTTTCTTATTCTTTTCCTAGCCATGACATCATCTCCCCAGACAATAACTTAGATCAACTGGCATATCATATTTCAGGCTCAGGGACAAAAAGAAAAAGGAAAAAAACCTAGTATAGCCACAGACCCTTTGGAATTTAACTAAAATATGCCTACTTGCTATCTACAAAATGGAGGACCCCTCAACTCTTTATCTGCACTATTCCAGCCCTTAGGTCCATGACTGGTCAACAATTTGTTTGGCTTTGTATGTTAACTCTCTTGTCAACCACCAGGTTCCAGATGTTAGCATGATTCGAACCAGACTTCCCTGGACAGACAACCCCACCAATGTGTCCAGGAGCTCAGCTTCCCCAGAGCCCTTCCCCACTACAGAAAGAGAGAAGCAGGCTGGCAGTATGGATCGATCTGTCAATGCCCATGTTCAGCCAGGAAGCAATTACAGAAGCCAGACCTTCAACCTTCTGCATCCCACAATGATCTTGGGTCCATATTCCCAGAGAGATAAAGAATAGGAAAGCTATCATGGGAGGGGATGGTATACAGAGTTCTGGTGGTGGGAACTGTGTGAAGTTGTAACACTCTTATCCTATGGTTTTGTCAATGTTTCCTTTTTATAAATAAAAAAATTTTTTAATTAATATAAAAGTCAACAATCACGCAAGTTTCCCCATTTATAAATGACTAGTATGGGAGAAAGCCTAAGGGAAGTAATATAATAATGTAATGCATAAATCAAAGCATCTGCATCACTAAGGTCTGCTTCACTTCAATCTCTTGCTTATTTATAGAATCTTAAATTAAGAGGAAAACTCAGTAGAACATTTAAATTCATCCTTTCTTAAGAAAAGACCACACCTAAACGAGTCTAGAATTCAGAGGAATGTTGAAGGCCTGGTTATTTTTGCGACAACCTCAAGGTCAGTTAGTTCAGAATTAGGTCTTTAAATTAGAAATGGAACTTACCAATTTAAGCATTTTAATTTAAACAGTTTATTCAATTTAAACATTTCTGAGTTTCTACTATTTGTAAAGTGCTGAGAGAACAAGTCTGAGGGGACAGGTCAGTCATATTTTCAACTTTCAAGAAACTCACATCTATGTTTCAGATAGATGTATACAGACACCTTTAGAACTCAGTGATAATGTGACTATAATGCTGGTATATACACAAAAAGATAGAATAAATAATGCATCATAAGTCACCTTTCATTATAAAGGTGAGATTTGAGTTAAGTTTTGCAGGACTGAGACAATTATGTAATCACCAATTAGAGGTCAGAAGAAGGTAGGAAGACAAAGGAAGAAGAAACACACACAATATCACAGTCATGTGAAAACAGTATTTCACAAAATTTGGAGTTTGTGATGCAAGAGGGTCAAAGATGGGGATGGTGGTAAATGAAGCTGACAATATAGGTGGAAGCCAATCATGAAGAATTTTCTGAAAGCCCTCTGAAAGTTAGACGGTATTGTAAGGACACTGAAGAGTTTCCAGCAGAGTGGGGCGCAATCATATATATATATATGTGTGTGTGTGTGTGTGTGTGTGTGTGTGTGTGTGTGTGTGTGTGTGTGTGTGTGTGTTTTATACTGATAAATCTGGTTGTAGAGTGAATACGTTGTTGGCAGCAAAATACAGATTCTGGGAAGCAAGTTAAGCAGATGTTGCAATAAAGTAGGCGGATGAGGATGGTGATCTGGACAAAGATCCTAGCAGGTAGGAAAGTATAAAGCAATTCCAAGATTCAAAATTTCCTTATCTTATTGAAGGTTCAGATAGACTTTAGGGAAATAGTCTCGGGAAATACACCAACAAATGATCAAAGCCCTCACTTTAGGTGTGTATACAAATGACTTCTCTTTTGTCTAATCTCCCTTGAATAAACAGAGCAAATAGGCTGTTGGAAGCCCAATCTTTCTGGCTTATCAAACATGATTAATAGTGTATTTCTTCCCTCATATATGCACTTCAGGTTAAAGAAAACAATACAGGATTAAAGGGCATTGGTTCTTATTTGATTTTTGACATAATGCAAGTCATTGTGTTCAGTTCCTCACCAGCATGGCTAAAGTTCCTCACAGCAGAGCTAAAGATGGAGAAATTTTAACCCTCTTCCTTTCCTTCACCAACAACTGACATCAAAAGTGAAGGATGAATCAAGCCACCACTTCTTTCTTTTTTTTATTTAAGCAAGGAGACATTGATGGGGGGGTACAACTCCACACAATTCCCGCCACCCAATCTCCATATCCCATCCCCTCCCCAATAGCTTTCCCATTCTCTATCCTTCTGGGAGCATGGACCCAGGGTGGTTGTGGGTTGCAGAAGGTGGAAGGTTTGGCTTCTGTAATCTTGAATGATGTTTAGGTGCCCAACTTTATGCCTGTAATAATAGAATTTAAGGGTTCAGTGAGGGTGTGGTTCAAAGGCACAAAATCATGAAATAGATCCAATGGTCTCAAAAAACTTACATTCTGATTAGGAAGGGATAGCCCATTATATGAGTAATGATGGAAGTTAAGGGTTTTATGAATATGTGGACACAAAATCATGGAATAGACCCAATGGCTTCAAGAAATTGGAATTCTAATTAGGAAGTAATAACTAATTAATTCATTGTTAAGTGACAAATTCAGAGAAAACTTTCTAGAGGAAATACAATTTATATTAATCTTTTTTTAAATAGAGTTAGAGATAAAGAAACTACAGCTCTGAAGCTTCTTCCCATGCATGGAGAGTGGAGGGTAGGAGTCAGACTGAAGCCTGAGTCACACACTTGGCAAAGCAGCACACTATCCATGTGAATTATTTTTCCAACCCAATATGAATCTTAAGCATGAGCAAAACATGAAGTGGCAGAGAAGAAAGGTGTTTATTCCCAAGCAAAGGTAATGATAGGAGTAGATAAGGGGACAAAGTGTAAAGATGTAATAGTGACAAAATAACACATTTTGTTTCTTCAATAATTTTTTTACCTCGGTCAGGATAGGTGCTTGCTTGTTTGTTTTGTTTTGTTTTCTTTTGTTTTGTTTTGTTTTCGTGCCACCAAAGATATCATTGGGGCTTAGTGCCTGCATAGTTCCACCATTCCCAATAGTCTTTTCTTTAATAAAGAGTGAAAGACAGAGAGATATGAGATAGAGAGGGAAAAAAACAGACAGAGAAAGGGAGATACCTACAGCACTGCTCCACCATTTATACGGCTTCTCTCCACAGGCAGGGGCTGGGAGCTTGAACTTCAGCCCTCACTCATGGAGATGTGTGCACTCTACCAGGTCAACCTTCAACCAGGTCCATAGGCTATATTCGGTATGGCATCTGTACTATGGCTTAAAAAGTACAGGACAAGCTTGGGAAACAGGAGGTAGAGATTTTTCCAAAATATGGAATTTTCCAACATGAATTCTGTGATGTCTTCCTTCTAGTATTAAAATTGGTTATGAATAGGGACAGGCTTGAAGAGAGTAAGAAGTAAGGGTATTAGCATGTATTAAAGGCCTCTATTCTCCATCTTGTCTCATTCTTGTTGTCAGCTGAGAGAGGTATATAGTTATATACCAGTTTAGAGATTAAGGTAAGTAATTCACACATGAAGATACTTTCTCAAAACTGTGTGATAGTGGCAAAGTTAAAATGTGAAACTAGAGTTATACCACACCAAAATCTTGAGGGTTTCTTCTTTTATCATTTTATTTGGGATGGGGGTTGATGTTTTTCAGTAAATTTATTGTTACATGGGTAAAATTTCTCATATTCCCATGATAGAGTTCTGCAAATACTTTCACAGCCAACTTCAGTCCTTCTCCACCATCATGAACCAGGGTTCCAATGTCCTCTCTATTCTCTCCCTTCCCCACCTTCCCCAGAGACTTCTATTTTGGTGAAATACCACACCCTTGTTTTTCCCATTACTCTACACTGCCTCACAGCTAAGTGATCCTATAGCTTTGGACAAAAGAATGCATCAGCACTCAGATACATTTAGTTCAAGATTTAGCTTTGTCTACTTCAAAGAGGAGATCCAAAGGGCCAACAGTTATGTGAAAAAGATGCTCAAAGTCCCTGATGATCAGGGAAATGCAAATAAAAACAACAATGATATAGCATTTATACCTGAGAGAATGTCATACAACAGCAAAGACAAAAGCACCAGTTGTTGTAGAGACTTGGGGGGGGGTGTGCACTGGGAAAGGAATTCCCCTACATTGCTAGTAGGAAAGTAAATAGGTCTAATCCCTGTGGGAAACGATCTGGGTCTGGAGATTCATCAGAAGTCTAGAAATACACCTACCTTATGGCCTGGCAATCCCTCTCCTGGGGATATGACCAGGGAAAACAAAGATACCTATCTGAAAAGACCTACACACACTTATGCAGCACACTTGCAGCAGGGTTTTTTGTAAGTTTTTAACATTCATTTTTTTGTCTTGTTTGATCCATTTATTTGGTTTATTAGTAGTAGTAGTAGTTGTAGTATTGATTAAACAAAGATCGACAAGATTGTGGGATATGAGAGGTAAAATTCCATACAGTTCCGACCACCACAATTCCATATCCTATCCCCGCCATTGGAAATTTCCCTATTATTTTTCCCTCTGGGAGTATGGACCAAAGATCTTCACGGGGTGCAGAAGTTGGGAGGTTTGACTTCTGTAATTGCTTCTCCACTGGATATGGGTATTGGCAGGTTGATTTATACTCCCATCCTGTTACTATCTTTCCCTAGCGGGGCTGGATTCTAGAGAGGTGGTGTTCCAGGGCACATCAGTGAGGTCATCTGCCCAGGGAAGTCAGGTTGGCGTCATGGTAGCATCTGCCACTTGGTGGCTGAAAAACATTAAGATATAAAGCAAATTAAGAATAATGAACAAATTTTCTCTGACTCATCTTGGATGAAGCTAGAAGGAATAATGTTAGGTGAGATAATCCAGAAAGAGAAAGATGAATATGGGATAATCCCACTCATAAACAGAAATTAAGAAAGAAGAACATAAAAGGGAACACAAAGCAGAATTTGACTGAATTTGAAGTATTGCACCAAAGTAAAAAAAAAACTCTGGGAGGATAAGGAAAGTAGATTTTCAACTCCACTATAAAGGGGTGAGGGTAGGAATACAGACCTTTGGTGGTGGTAATGGTGTTAATATATTAATACTCCTATTAACTTACAGTCTTATAAATCACTATTTAGTCAATATTAGAGGGGAAAATAAATTGAATGTCTCCAATTTTTAATGCACAAACCTCAGTTCTGAGTATATATTTCTTCTATCTAAACACTTAAGGTTTCAAAAATTTCATCGTAACCTGATGAAATTTTAACACTGAGCTTCAACTGTTAATGCACTTCTAATAATGACCCTGTTTTTGAAATATCAAATCACCTATAATCTTAGACCAGAAGCCACTGGTCCTGTCAGTATATAAGATATAGTTATATGTAAATAGCATGAAATTTCATAAATCATGATAAGGTCATATATGGTATAGTAAATCCCAACCATGGGATTTTCAAAGTAAACCCCAAATTCCCAAATAATTTAGTTATAATAATAACTAAGTATTGCCTTCTTAAACTCTAAGACAGCAATAAGCCTTCCTAACCACTTCCCCCCCACCACCAAAAAAAGTCATATTTCACCCAGTCCTAGTCTATGTGGAGGGTGGCTCATTTTCCTTCATGCTTCTCTTGATCCATGCCATTGAATACTACATCTGTTGATCCCAACCAAATTAATTCAGCTAGTACCACCTCTACATGTTTCACTTCGGACTATGTCCAGAGATGCCAGGTGTGGGATGTCAACTCTTCAACGTCATTAATATGGTGACACCTTTCCTAGGTCATAGGACTTCTTAGTTCCATTTCAGGTGACACACTTCCTAACAAAGCTACAGACTCTAAATATAGACAAGGTCCCATGAGATCAGTTACATGTGCACAGGTAACCATAAGTTAGGGGAAAGTATGTACCTTAAAGTAAAGTGCACAATAATTTGCAGTGATGCAATAAGTGCAGCAAGCAAGTAGAAAAAGACACCATAAAGTAGTTAATCAAATAGTTTCAAATAGAAACTATTTGATTAACTACTTTATGGTGTCTTCACCTACTTTCTATTACATCTCCCTCAATCACACTAAATACAACCCTGTCACATAAAGTAAAGACTACAAAAGCTGGATAACAGCAAGAAATCAGAACGCTTTAATGATGACCCTTTTGGTCACTGCCAGGCCTCCCCATCATCTGAAGCCTTGGTAGGGTATCCTGGGATTTCCACTTAGATATAATGGGCCTAGACCTCTAACAGATCCCTCTCTCCACTGTCACTTAAATCGCCATCAGGAACAATGTCATAAACCCTCTTGTGGGCCTCTACAAGATCTTGCCCTTAATATAGAACAACAATGGTAGAAACTGCCTGACTCTCCAAAGGGAGGCTGGGTCAACATACTCTGCCAGTTGAGGCAGAGACTGGTCCTGCAATGAATGCAGTTTAGAATATTCCTAGCTTCAACCATGAAATATTAGTTCAGACAGACAGGGATGCAGGGGTTACACAAGCTCCTGTGCTATATATGAATACACATGTGCCCCAGATCAGATTCATGGGGTCTACAGTTAACAGTATTCATTTACCTTTCTCATATTTGGGAGCTACTCTCTTCCCTGACCCATCTTTCTAGTCTTATTTCCAACTGATACCATCTCTTCAGATACTTGCATGTTTGCTGTTTGGCTTAGGGAAAAATTAGTAAAGTCATGGTCCTCTTGAATATACCTAAAATAAACTTCTTAGCTTTTTCCAAAATGGAGACCCCAAATCTCATCTGCTCTATTCTTACCTTTAGGTTCCTGATTATTAAACAATTTGTTATGCTTTATTTCTTAATGCTTTTCCAAGTTGCAGCCAAGTTGCACTTGCTACCATGACACCAACCTGACTTCCCTAGGCAGACAACCTCACCAATATGTTCTGGAACCCCACCTCCCGAGAGCTCTACCCCACTAGGGAAAGATAGAAACAGGCTGGGAGTATGAATCGACCTACCAATGCCCATGTCCAGTGAAGAAGCAATTACAGAAGTCAGACTTCCCAACTTCTGTAACCCATAATGATCTTAGACCCATAATTTTCCCAGAGGGGTAAAGAATAGGGAACCTTCCAATGGTGGAGATGGGATACAGAACTAGGGTGGTGGGAATTGTATGTAATTGTAGCCCTCTTATCCTACAATCTTGTCAATCATTATTAAATCAATAAAAAGATATAAAGCAGAACAAATAGTTTAATGATCAGGAACCTAAAGTTAAGAATATAGCAGATGAGATTTGTGGTCTTCGTGTTGTAAGAAGCTAAGAAGTCTATTTTAGGTATATTCCAAGGGGCCCATGACTTTACCAATTTTTCCCTGAGCCCAAAAGCTAAAATGCAGGTGGGCTAAAAATAGTCTGCAAAGCTGGTGCCAGAGTTGGGAATAGGACCAGAAAGCTGGATCAGGGCAGGGAGTAGTTGCTGAATATGGGAAAAGTGTATAAATATAATTAACTGTAAACCCCATCGATCTGACCTAGGGCCCAAGCCTATTCATATTTAGCACAGAAGGCTGTATAACCTCTGTATCCCTATAGGTCTGAACTCACATTCCATGGTTGAAGCTACAAATATTATAGGCTGCACTATTTTCAGGACCAGTCTTCCTGATGTAACAGAGTATGTTAACCCAGCCTCCTTTCAGAGAGTCAGGCAGTTTCTACCATTGTTGTTATACATTGAGAGTAAGGTCCTGTAGAGACCCTCAAAAGGATTTATGATGTTGTGCCTGATGGCGATGACCAGTGACAGTGGAGAGAGGGATCCATTGGAGGTCTAGGCCTATCATGTCTGTGTGGGAAATCCAGGATTCCCTCAGTAGGACTCTGGATAAGGGGGAGGCTTGGTAGTGACCAAAGGGGCCATCATTAAAGGCTGTTGGTCTCTTGTCCATATCTAGCTTTTGTATTCCTTACTTTATCTGACAGGGTTGAACTTATGGATACATGTGTAGTAAAGTTTGTAATAGTCCAAACTTGGAAGCAGTCCAGATGCCTAATGGCAGATGAAAGGCTAAGAAAGTTAAAGAAAGAGAATGGGATACTAAGCAGCCATTAAAAATAATGAGATAATCTCTTTTCCAATATTTTGGTTAGAACTTGAAGGTATCATGTTGAGTGAAATAATCCTAGAAAGAGAAAGATCAGTACTAAATGATCTCATTCATGAGTGTGACTTAAGAAAAAATAATTAAAGAAAAACATAAAAAATGTCCTAAAACTTGGTCTGGGTGTGGGGCACCAAAAGAATAAATTCTGACGGAGGAAGGGAAGAACTGTAAAGACAAAAAGATACTTGGCAAAATCTACACACACACACACACACACACACACACACACACACACACACACACACATTTGTTTAATGGCTACCTGTCTTCCTACCTTCTTCTGACCTCTAACTGGTGATTACAGAATTGTCTCAGTCCTACAAAACTTAACTGAAGTCTCACCTTTATAATGAAACCTTACCTGACTTATGATGCATTATTTATTCTATCTTTTGTGTCTATACCAGCATTATAGTCACATTATCACTGAGTTCTAAAGCTGTCTTTATACATCTATCTGAAACATAGATGTGAGTTTCCTGCAAGTTGTAAATATGACTGACCTGTCCCCTCAGACTTGTTCTCTCAGCACTTTACAAAGAGTAGAAACTCAGAAATGTTTAAATTGATTAAACTGTTTAAATTAAAATGCTTAAATTGATAATTTCCATTTCTAATGCGATGTGTCTGTTGGGGGGGATGTTTCACAAGTGGTGAAATAGGTCTACAGGTGTCTCTCTTTCTCTCTCCTTCTATACCTCCCCCCGCCCCTCTAAATTTCTCTCTATCCTATCCAATTAGAAACAAATAGAAAAAAAATCAAACAAATGAAAAATGGCCACAGGGAGCCATGATATTGTAGTGCTAGCCCTGAGCTCCAACAATTACCCTGGTGGAAGTAAATCAATTAAATAAGAAAAAAAATACTGTCCTTATTTTGAAGAAGCTGTCAATATAGCTGGAGAAAGAGACTAGGAAACATAAGCACAGTGAAATAAGGGATGGTGGTATGTAAGCAAATAATTCAATAAAACTTAGGGGAAAAAAGTTCTACCAGTAAGTATGGTAATCAGAGAAAGATCATACTTTATAGATTTTAACCAATTTCGACATAGAAGAATTTGCCCAGGGGACAAGAAGTGGGATAGGATAACCCACCTATCTCCAATGTATAAAAGGAGAGCCCAGGCCAATGATCAAATTCCAATATTTAAATTGTAGAAAAAAAAAGACACTCTGGGGGCTGAGCAGTGGTGCACCTTGTTAAGTACATATAGCACAGAGCTCAAGGACCCATGTAAGGATCCAGGTTTGAGTCCTTGCTCAACTGTAGGAGGTCTACTTCACAAGCGGTGAAGTAGGTATGCAGGTGTCTATATTCCTCTCTGTCTCTATCTATCTCTCCATCCTTTCTCAATTTCTCTATGTCCTATCTAGAAAAGTCGGGGAGAGGAATGGCCACTAGAAGCAGTGGATTCTTAGTGCCAGCACGGAGTCTCAGCAATAACCCTGGAGGCAAAAAGAAAAGAAAGAAAGGCGGAGCCAAGATGATGACTTAGAAGCAGCTGCTGGCGTGAGCTCCAACAATAACTGCTGGAAAGTGTAGGGATATGTGCCCTTCAGCAGGACAGTGAATAAGAGGTCCTAAGGGTGACACCAAGGAGGTGACTATAGCACAAATTGAGTTAGAAAACAGAGTAAAAAGAAAGTAAATTTTCTGATTATTTCTGAAGCACACGCCTCTCCTTTCCCCCTATAACCAGATCCCAGGGCCCCGAGAGCTGCCATTAGCAGGCTCCCCCTGAGCTTTTTAGTTTATCAAGATTCCTGGCTCACCAGGGGTGTCATTCCAACCCTTTTCCTTTCTGAGAGCCAATCCGGAGACTTCCAAGCTGCAGACTGACTGTTAGGGTATTTTTTTATTCTGTATCATTATTATTATTATTATTATTATTATTATTATTATATACGTGTATCCCTTCCCCCCCTCCTTCAGGTTGACCAAAATTAACCCTTAGTGTATTTTCCATTGCTAGGTGACTAGGTGTCCTATCTATTGGGAGAGGAACTTGTTTCACTCTACCTCCCTCCTCTATCCACTCTCCCCTTCTCCCTCCTCCTATCTAATTAAACACACACACAGAAGAAAACTCATTCCTTTCACTGCTTTTTTCTTTTTTCTCTCTAATTTTTTTTCCTCTCATTCTTGTCTTCTTTTTTTCCTTCCTCCTTCTTCTGCTTTCTGAATTCACTGTGAATTATCTTGGGGAAGAAATCTGACACAGAGTGGACTCTCTTTGTGTGTGTCTCTGCTCTACTTCCCTTTCTCTTCTTGATACCCCTAGAATTTACAGTGGACAGTATATTTGCATAATTGTCTATTCTTGCTATCCCTTTTTTCCTTACTCTTCTTCACTTGGATTTGGCTGCTATTTTTTCTTGGACTAGAGGCATTATTTGGCTAACTGGTACTGGTTAAACTGCTTCAATTCTTATTTCAGTTACTACTGTAATTTCTGAGGTTGGTGATTGCATTTGGTATAAAGATATTTAGTATAGCATGGTGTGTACTCAAAACACAACAACTGAAGAACAACAGTACATAAAAATAAAAAACACATCAATAAAAAAATGGTTAAACCAAGAGCAAATAAAACCGCTACTACAATGAATGAAGACAAGAGCAGAAGAAATTACAAATCAGTCAGAGGTAACCATAGATAAGAAAACTATGCAAGCAATAATAAACTTAATAATCACATAAATGAAGAACTATGGAGGAAAGAGCTAGCAGAATTAGGGAAACAATAGATGAGACCCTCAAGGAAAATACTAGCTACCTTGAGGTAATTAGAGAACTGAAAATTGAAATAGCTGAACTGAAGAAAGAAGCTGAGGGAAGGGAAAGCAGACTAACAGAAGTAGAAAACAGAATTAGCCAGACAGAGGATGAGCTAGAGAAAACGAAGAAAGAGGCAAAATTGCTCAAAAAGAGATTGAGAGACATTGAAAACAACAACAGAGACATATGGGACGATATCAAAAGAAGTAGCATTCCTATCATTGGCCTGCCAGAGGAAGAAAAAGAGGAAGGGGAAGTAAACATTCTGGAGGAAATTATAGAAGAAAACTTCTCAAACCTTAACAAAAGAAAGGACATTAAAATTCAAGAAGCCCAGAGAGTCCCAAACAGAATCAACCCAGACCTGTAGACACCAAGACACATCATAGTCACAATGAAAAGTAGTAAGGATAAAGAAAGGATCCTACAGGCTGCAGAGGAAAACAAAAAGTCACATACAGGGAAAACCCATAAGACTATCAGCAGACTTCTCCACTCAAACTCTAAAAGCCAGAAGAGAATGGCAAGATTTCTATCAAGCCCTGAATGAAAAAGGTTTTCAACCAAGGATAATATATCCTGCTAGACTTTCATTCAAACTAGATGGAGGGATCAAAACCTTCTTAGACAGACAACAGTTAAAGGAGGCAACCATCACCAAACTGGCCCTGAAAGAGGTCCTGAAAGACCTCTTACAAACAAGAATATCACTATAATACTTGCAATATATCAGAGCAAATAAAAATTGTTGAATAATGGCACTACAAAACATTAAATCCATTATATCAATTAAACTCGCCCATCAAAAGGCACAGAGTGGAAGGATGGATCAGAAAACATAACCTAACCATATGCTGCTTGCAAGAATCCCATCTGACCCAACAAGATGAACACAGACTTAAAGTGACAGGATGGAAAACTATCCTACAGGCTAATGGACCACAAAAAAAGGCAGGAACAGCCATTCTCATCTCTGACACAATAGATTTCAAATTAAAGAAAGTAATAAAGGATAGGCAAGGCCATTACATAATGATTAGAGGATCAATCAGCCAAGAAGACTTAACAATTATTAACATCTATGCACCCAATGAGGGAACATCTAAATACATCAAACACCTACTGAAACAGAGGCAGGCTGGGAGTATGGATCTACCAGTCGACACCCATGTTCAGTGGGGAAGCAATTACAAAAGCCAGACCTTCCACCTTCTACAACCCACAATGACCTTGGGTCCATATTCCCAGAGGGATAAAGAATAGGAAAACTATCAGGGGAGGGGATGGGATATAGAGATCTGGTGGTGGGAACTGTGTGGATTTGTACCCCTCCTATCCTATGGTATTGCTAATGTCTCCTTTTTAAAATAAATTTTAAAAAAGAAACGAAAAAAAAAGACACCAAAATACAAACTGAAAATTAAAGTCAAGAAAGAGCAGTATTGTGCTGCCAAAAAATAAAATGTAGAGAATGGTTAAGAGTGTACATTTTGCATAATGGTTGTGCAAAAGATTCTCATGCTTGAGGCTCCAAATTCCCTGGTTCAACCCCCCCATACACACCATCAGAGCTGATGAGCTGATCAGTGCTGTAGCAAAAAAAAAAAAAGGTGTATAGTGCAGAGTTCCATCAGCCAAAACAGGAAAAGAAATCATGAGGAAAGCTGTGATAGAAATTATGAGACAAATACAAACAGAAAATATGAACTAAATGCCACTATGAGAGCTGGCAAAAAAGCTCACCTGGATTGTGTGTTTTCATAAAAAGATTAAGAGGAAAAAATAGCATCACAGATTTGGAGGGTCAACATTAAGAGAAACAACATTTACATCATTGGTTTCCCAGAAGGAGAAGAGAAGATGGAGAAGAATACCTACTAGACAAGATAATAGCTAAGAACTTCCCCACAAGAAGGAAGGAGGAAAAAGCCATATCTAGGAAACTCAAAGATTTCCAAACAAAGTAAATTCAGACATGCCTATATCAATTTCCATATTTAATTAATTGCCAAATTAAATTAAAGTAGCGAAAACTAACTATAATATATAAGGACAACAACAAAAAAGGAAAATTGTCATTTCTGATAACTTTATCAGAATATTTCTGCACAGACACTCTAAAATCCAGAAGACAATGGCAACATGATCATAGATTATTCAATGTAGAAGGCTTCCTTCCAAGAATACTCTATCAGTAGATTATGATTCACAATTAATGGAGAGATTAGAAGTGTTATAGGTTAGCAATAGTCAAAAGAACATAGCTCTACTAGTTCTATGCTACAAGAAGTTTGAAAAGGACACATTAAAAATCTTGCATGAACACAAATAATATAACTTCACATATGTAGAATCTAGAAAATGAAGCACAAAAGGAACACAAAGCTAAAGGAGGGAAATAATGAAAATTAGGGTAGAAATAGATAATATCAAAAATATTTTTAAAAATAAATAAATAATATCAAAACAGGAAAAAAAGCATAAGGATCCCAGTTCAAGCCCCCATCTCCCCACCTGCAGGGAGGTGGCTTCACAAGTGGTGAAGCAGGTCTGCAGATGTCTATCTTTCTCTCCTCATCTCTGTCTTCCCCTCCTCTCTCCATTTCTCTCGGTCATACCCAGCAACAACAATAACAATAACAGCAACAATAACCAAAAAAAAAGGGAAAAGTGGCCTCTAGGAGCAGTGGATTTGTAGTGCAGGCACCAAACTCCAGCAATAAACCCGGAGGCAAAAAAAAAAAAGCAGAAAAAAATAAAAATATCAATGAAACTAAGTGCTAAGGGAGAGGTAAATAGTAAGAAGGAAAAGATTTGTTCTTTTCACCTTATTTTTATATTAATGTTCTAGGTATATATTTTCCCCCTAACTTATGGATAATCTGAAATTTGGAATCATTTGCACATAGAATTTTAGTCACATCTTCTAAAAATACTTCTACTGCTATTTGTTTTGTATGTGTTTTGTGGAATGAGAAAATTCAGTTCTAAGACACAGGACTAATATAAATGGTTTCTACTTTTTACTAGTTAAATAAATAAATAAATAAATAAATAAAATTGTGTATGAAAGAAGAGAAATCACAAATTCCATAGAAATGTGAAAGATCATGAGAGATTACTATGACCAACAATATACCAATAAGATGGAGAAATGGATAAACTCTAGAATCAAACAATATACCAATAATATACCAACAATATACCAATAAGATGGAAGAGATGGAAAAACTCTAGAATCAAACAATTTCCCAAAACTGAATCAGAAGGAAATAGAACAGACCAGTTGCATTCAATACAAGGAAACAGAAATGATAATAAAAATTATTCCTCAAAAACTAAAGTTCAGGACCAGGTAGCTTTGCCAGTGAGTTTTGCCAAACCTTCTGGATAACCTAATGCCTATATTTTCCAATCTTAAAAAAAAAGTAAATAAAGACACAGAAATACTCCCTAGTGCCTTCCATGAAGCCAGTATCATACTGATATCAAATACTGACAGAAACAATACAAACGAAAAAAGAAAGGAAGGGAAAGGAAGAGAAAGGAAGGGAAGGGAAGGGGAGGGGAGGGGAGGGGAGGGAAGGGAATGGAAGGGAAGAGAAAGGAAGGGAAGGGGAGGGGAGGGGAGGGAATGGAAGGGAAGAGAAAGGAAGGGAAGGGGAGGGGAGGGGAGGGGAGGGAAGGGAAGGGAAGGGAAGGGAAGGGAAGGGAAGGGAAGGGAAGGGAAGGGAAGGGAAGGGAAGGGAAGGGAAGGGAAGGGAAGGGAAGGGAAGGGAAGGGAAGGGAAAGAGCACTATAGAGATACTTAGGAGTTGAGGTTAGGGCCAGAAGGATAACACACCAGGTTGGGTGCATGCCTTGCCTCATATATAGTCAAAATTTGAGCCCTTGCACCACATTGGACTGTCATGATACCTTGGTAAACTCAGGTGCTATGGTGTCTCTCTGTCTCCCACTGTCTCTGTCTATCTGAATGGAAAAAAATCAGTCCAGGGAGCAGTGAAGCTGAGCATGTATAAGATACCCCCCAGCCTAAAAAATTGAGGGCAGTACCACAGATGACAATAAAAAGAATATTTATTATCCAAGTAAAACTTTTTTATGTCTTATTTTTAGTTCATCATTTCTAAACCTGGAATAGCTAACAAGTTTGTCGGGTTTACAATGTTATGTGAGGGCATAGTTGATTGACAAATCTGAGAATAACTTGGAGTATTGGCTTGCTTTTGTCTTTCTTTTCCACTTGAGACTAAGCCTCCCTACAGAAAGCATAATTTCTCCTTTATTCCTACAGAGTATTAGCCAAAGATACTTACCCCTGTAAAAGGAGGACTTACCCCAATGTAAGCCCAGTCGGATACTTCAAATTTGACTTTATCAAAAACTAAAAATGTTATATAGATATCAATACTAAAGCCTTTGTTCTTTTCAAAACTTTAAATACCAGGGTACAAGAGTTGGTATTTATAGACAAATTTTCTCCGTTTTCCTGGGAAGCATGTAATTTTTTTTTAAATCTTTTTTCCAAATGGTAATAAGAGAACTAACTTAAAATCATATAAATTTGAGTAGGATACTTTAAAAATACACCCTTTTAACAGATGTTGCTAAATTATATCTACTATTTTTCCCACATTTATGAGTAGCACATTGGGATTCAAAACTTGAAAGTACTTCACAAACAATGACTTATGCTAGCCCTTTATTGACTGAATTGTAGGGAAAGAGCAAATCAATGAAAACAGCTGAAGAAAAGTTGATGTACAAGAAAATTAATGTTCACAACTTGGAAACAGTCTGAAGTAGCATATGGTTTCTAGCATCCAAAAACAATTCTCCATTTCTTGATTAAAGGAACATTTTTTGAACCATAACCAAACACAAATGCAACATTTAATAAAATTCAGATGGTCACCTTTCAACCTTAAAGAGTAAAAAGCAGTGCTTTGCTTTATTAAATTACTGGTATATAAAGACAACCAACATGATGAAAACATTTTAAACTAATTCTTGAGTTCTTTTATATTAGGCATTTAACTAGTTAACAGTGACTGCTCAGCAGTTTTCAGAGACTGAAGTCCAAGATAAATTCCTCAATCACAATGTTCTGATATTGCTACTAGGTTGATACTTTTTGAGAAAAACAGAGAAGGCAGAGATATGGAGAGAGAGGTAGAGGGAGAGGAAGGGGGGGATATTGTCAGCGAGGAGAAAAAACACAGCACCAAGACTTCTTTCAATGCTGTGGAGACCACAAAATTATTTTTATTTTATTAAAATTAAATTTTATTAAAATTTTTATTTAAAAATATTTTGATTTCTTTTTTAATTTTATTAGTAATTTAATAATGATTAACAATACTGTAGGATAAGGGGTATAATCCCATATAATTTCCACCACCAGAGCTCCATATTCCATCCCCTTTATTGGAAAGTTCCCTCTTCTTTATCCCTCTGAGAGTATGGACCAAAATTCTTTATGGGTGCAGAAGGTGGGAGGTCTGGCTTCTGTAATTGATTCTCTGATGAGCATGGTCATTGGCAGGTTGACTCACACCCCCAGCCTGTTTCTGTCTTTCCCTAGTGGGATAGGGCTCTGGGGATGTGAGTTACCTGGACACATTGGAGAGGTCGTCTTCCCAGGGAAGTAGACTAGGACCTAAAGGAAATGACTAAAAATTTAGAAGCTTATCTCTAATAAAGACATCAGAACAAACTGGTGTAGCTCCTTTAGAAAACAGTATGGAGAAGCCCTAAACAAATAAAAATGGAAACATCTTATGATCCAGCAATATCTCTCTTAGGCATTTATTGAAAATATATGAAAACACTAATTGAAAGAGACATATGCTTATAGCTGCATTATTTACAATGACCAAAGAATGGAAGCAACCTGCATACTCACTGACAAATAACTAGATAAAGAAGTTATAAGGTATATAATTTGTGGAATACTATTCTGCAATCAAATGAGATAATATTGTGTCCTCGGGAACAACATAGCTCAAACTGGAGGTGATCATGTTTAGTGAAATAAGTAAATAAGTTAAAGACAATTGCATAATGGTTTCTCTCATTTGTGTAATATAGGGAATTGAAATATATGAACTTACTAAATAAAAGAAGAAGAAACAAACACTCTCTGAGGCTTTGTGAGAGCTACTGTGTTTATTATTGGGGGGACAACACAGAACTGGGGTACAGGGTGGAAATACACTCCTATAATCTTGTGATTTTGTAAACTACTGTTAAATCACTAATAAAACTTCTTTAAAAATATTTCAGAACAAATATGATTATAAGGGGCCAGGCAGTGACACAGGAAGTTGAACACACACAATAACATATTTGAGGATCTGGGTTCCACCCCCCACTCCCCATGGTTAAGATGGTAAGTTTGTGTCGTGTATAGATTACACTAATTTTCTTTTTTGTTGTTGTTGTTATTTTTAAATTTATTTTTTATTTAAGAAAGGATAAATTGGGGGGGAGGAGGAAGATGGCGGACTGAGAAGCCGCTAACAGCGAGTGCTCCGATCGCATCGTCGGCAACGGTAGGATTTTCTGCCTTTAGCAGGCCAGTCAATAAGGGGTAACACCAAAGAGGTGATTATAATTTAATTTGGGTTAAGAATTAGAGTAAAGGTGACACGGACTAGCGGGGCTCCAGACTTCCCAGGTGGCGCTGGGCAAGGCGAGTGCGCCGGGCATTGTCCTCCACCCGGGAAGGCGGCTCCTCCGCCGGTTGCAGAGCGCTGCGGGCAGAGGACCCGGAGAGAGCACTTTAGCTTGGGGGCTTTCTCTTGGGAGTCTCCAGGGTCCACCGTGACCCTGAGGGCGGATCCAAAGATTCTTGAGTATAGCTCTCATTGGATCAAAGGACTTGGAGCTAGTTTTCATTTTCGAGAAATCCTTTAAAAAAGTCTGGAGGGGGGGGTTTCCCGGAAGATGGCGGACGGAGAAGCTGCTAGCCTCTGAGCTCCGAACACACTCCCCTGGAGACAATAGGATTTTCTGCCTTTAGCAGGCCAGCCAATAAGGTGTCCTTAGACACCAAGGAGGTGACTATAACTTAATTTGGGTTAAGAATTAGAGTAGGGAAAAAATTATTTTTTCTTCCTTTTAATTTTCAAGCATACATCCTTCCCACCGCCCCCGCCCCCATAAGCAGTCCCTGGGACCAGCTCCTAGCAGGATACCCCATACCAACAAACAGGGTGTTTTCTTTTTTTTTTTTTTTAATTCACTGATACACATTTGGGAAGTTCCTTGCACTGCTCTTAATTACAACTCTTCTTCTTATCTTCTCCCTTTTCTCTCTCTTATCTCTCTCTCTTTTTTTTTAATCTTGTCATACACTTCTTTCTTCTTTGCCTTTCTGAATTTGTGAATTACTTTGGGGAAGAAATCTGACTCAGAGTGGACTCTCTATGTGTGTATCTCTGCTCTAGTTCCCTTTCCCCTCTTGTTACCCCTAGAATATACAGTGGATAGTAGATTTGCATAACTGTCTATTCTTGCTATCCTCTCTTTCTTTTCTCTTTCTTCACTGGGATTTGGTTACTATTTTTTCACGGACTGGAGAAATTGTTTGGCTAACTGGTAACGATTAAACTACTTAAATACTTACTTCAGTTGCTACTGTAATTCCGGAGGTTGGCGAGTGCAATTGTCATAAAGGTATTTAGTACAGTGTAACTTGTACTCAAGACACAACAACTGAGGAACAACAGAGCATAAAAAAAAGAAACACATAAATAAAAAAATGGGTAGATTAAAAACAAATAAAACTGCTACCCCAATGAATGAAGACAAGAGCCCAGAAGAAACCACAAATCAGTCAGAAGTAACCATAGATAAGAAAAGTATGCAAGCAATAATAAACTTATTAATCACAGAAATGAAAACAACATTGGAGGAAAGGAATGGCAGTATTAGGGAAACAACAGTTGAGACCTCCAAGGAAAATACTGATTATCTTGAGGCAATTAGAGAACTGAAAGCTGAAATAGCTGTAATGAAAAAAGAAGCTGAGGCAAGGGAAAGCAGACTAACAGAAGCAGAAAACAGAATTAGTCAGACAGAGGATGAGTTAGAGAAAACTAAGAAAGAGGTGAAAGAGCTTAAAAAGAGATTGAGAGACACTGAAAACAACAACAGAGACATATGGGATGATCTCAAAAGAAGTAACATTCGTATAATTGGCCTGCCAGAGGAAGAAAGAGAGGAAGGGGAAGCAAACATTCTAGAGGAAATAATACAAGAAAATTTCCCAGACCTGAATGACAGAAAGGATATCAAGGTTCAAGAGGCCCAGAGAGTACCAAACAGAATCAACCCAGACCTGAAGACACCAAGACACATCATAGTCACAATGAGAAGAAGTAAGGATAAAGAAAGGATCCTAAAGGCTGCAAGAGAGAAACAAAAACTCACATACAGGGGAAAACCCATAAGATTATCTGCAGATTTCTCCACTCAAACTCTAAAAGCCAGAAGGGAGTGGCAAGATATCTATCGAGCCCTGAATGAAAAAGGGTTTCAACCAAGGATAATATATCCTGCTAGACTTTCATTCAAGCTAGATGGAGGGATCAAAACCTTCTTAGACAAACAACAGTTAAAGGAGGCAACCATCACCAAGCCGGCCCTGAAAGAGGTACTAAAAGACCTCATATAAACAAGAGCATCACTATAATACTTGCAATATATCAGAGTAAACAAATTGTTTTTTAGAACAATGGCACTACAATACATTAAATCCATAATATCAATAAATGTCAATGGCTTAAACTCACCCATCAAAAGGCACAGGGTGGGGGGATGGATCAGAAAACATAACCCAACCATATGCTGCTTGCAAGAATCCCATCTGTCACAACAAGATAAACACAGACTTAAAGTGAAAGGATGGAAAACTATCATACAGGCTAACAGTCCACAAAAAAGGGCAGGAACAGCCATTCTCATCTCAGACACGATAGATTTTTAAATTAAATAAAGTAATAAAAGATAGGCTAGGACATTACATAATGATTAGAGGATCAATCAGCCAAGAAGACCTAACAATTATTAACATCTATGCACCCAACGAGGGACCATCTAAATACATTAAGCATCTACTGAAAGAATTTCAAAAATACATCAATAGTAATACAATAATAGTGGGAGACTTCAATACCCCACTCTCACACTTACAGATCAACAAAGGAGAGAACCAATAAAGATACAAGAGAATTGAATGAAGAGATTGACAGACTAGACATCTTGGACATTTTCAGATTCCTCCACCCCAAAAAACTGGAATACACCTTCTTTTCAAATCCACATAACACATACTCAAGGATAGACCACATGTTAGGCCACAAAGACAGCATCAATAAATTCAAGAGCATTGAAATCATCCCAAGTATCTTCTCAGACCACAGTGGAGTAAAACTAACATTTAACAACAAACGGAAAATTATTAAAAGACATAGAATTTGGAAACTAAACAACATGCTCCTTAAGAACCAATGGGTCAGAGACTCACTCAAACAGGAAATTCAAATTTTCCTGGAAACTAATGAAAATGAAGACACAACCTATCAAAATATTTGGGACACAGCTAAAGCAGTACTGAGAGGGAAACTTATAGCCATACAATCACATATTAAACACCAAGAAGAAGCCCAAATGAATGACCTTACAGCACACCTCAAGGACATAGAGGAAGAGGAGCAAAGGAACCCTAAAGCAACCAGAAGAACAGAAATCACTAAAGTTAGAGCAGAAATAAACAACATCGAAAATAAAAGAACCATACAAAAGATCAATGAAGCCAAATGTTGGTTCTTTGAAAGATTAAACAAAAATTGACAAACCCCTAGCCAGACTCACCAAACAAAAAAGAGAGAAGACTCAAATTAATAGAATTGTAAACGATGCAGGAGATATCACAACTGACACCACAGAAATCCAGAGAATCCTGCGAAACTTCTATAAAGAACTATATGCCACCAAGCTAGAGAATCTGAAAGAAATGGAACAATTCCTAGAAACCTATGCACTTACAAAACTGAACCAAGAAGAACTACAAAATCTAAATGCACCAATCACAGACAAAGAAATTGAAACCGTTATTAAGAATCTCCCCAACAACAAAAGTCCTGGACCAGATGGCTTCACAAACGAATTCTACAAAACTTTCAGGAACCAGTTAATACCCATACTTCTTAAGCTATTCCATAAGATTGAAGAAACAGGAATACTCCCTTCCACCTTTTATGAAGCCAACATCACCCTGATACCAAAAGCTGATAGGGACAGAACAAAAAAGGAAAACTACAGACCAATATCTCTGATGAACATAGATGCCAAAATATTAAACAAGATCTTGGCCAACCAGATACAGCAACACATCAAAAAGATTGTTCATCATGACCAAGTGGGATCATCCCAGGAAAGCAAGGCTGGTTCAACATCCGTAAGTCAATCAATGTCATTCACCACATCAATAAAAGCAAAGCCAAAAGCCACATGATTATCTCAATAGATGCAGAGAAAGCCTTTGACAAAATCCAACACCCATTCATGCTCAAAACTCTACAAAAAATGGGAATAGATGGGAAATTTCTCAAGATAGTGGAGTCTATACATAGCAAACCTACCGCCAACATCATACTCAATGGACAGAAGCTGAAAGCATTCCCCCTCAGATTGGGGACTAGACAGGGCTGTCCACTGTCATTGTTACTCTTCAACATAGTATTGGAAGCTCTTGCCATAGCAATCAGGCAAGAGAAAGAAATCAAAGGGATACATATTGGAAGGGAAGAAGTCAAGCTCTCACTATTTGCAGATGATATGATAGTATACATAGAAAGACCTAAAGAATCCAGTAGAAAATTACTGGAAGTTATTAGGCAATATAGCAAGGTATCAGGCTACAAAATCAATGTACAAAAATCAGTGGCATTTCTTTATGCAAACACTAAATCTGAAGAAGAAGACATCCAGAAATCACTCCCATTTACTGTTTCAGCAAAATCAATCAAAGACCTAGGAATAAAGTTGACAAAAGAAGTGAAAGACTTGTATGCTGAAAACTATGAGTCGCTACTCAAGGAAATAGAAACTGATACCAAGAAATGGAAAGATATCCCATGCTCATGGACTGGAAGAATAAATATCATCAAAATGAATATTCTCCCCAGAGCCATATACAAATTTAATGCAATACCCATCAAAGTTCCACCAAGCTTCTTTAAGAGAATAGAACAAACACTACAATCATTTATCTGGAACCTGAAAACACCTTGAATTGCCAAATCCATCTTAAGGAAAAGAAACAGAAATGGAGGCATCACACTCCCAGACCTTAAACAATATTATAAAGCCATCATCATCAAAACAGCATGGTACTGGAACAAAAATAGGCACACAGACCAGTGGAACAGAATTGAAAGCCCAGAAGTAAATCGCAACACCTATGGGCATCTAATCTTTGATAAGGGGCCCCAAAGGATTAAATGGAAAAAGGAGGCTCTCTTCAATAAATGGTGCTGGGAAAACTGGGTTGAAACATGCAGAAGAATGAAATTGAACCACTTTATCTCACCATAAACAAAAATCAACTCCAAATGGATCAAAGACCTAGATGTCAGACCGGAAACAATCAAATACTTAGAGTAAAACATTGGTAAAACACTTTCCCACATACACCTCAAGGACATCTTTGATGAATCAAACCCAATTGCAAGGAAGACTAAAGCAGAAACAAACCAATGGGACTACATCAAATTGAAAAGCTTCTGCACATCCAAAGAAACTATTAAACAAACAGAGAGACCCCTCACAGAATGGGAGAAGATCTTCACATGCCAGACATCAGACAAGAAACTAATCACCAAAATATATAAAGAGTTCAGCAAACTTAGCCACAAAAAAGCAAATGACCCCATCCATAAATGGGCAGAGGAAATGAACAAAACATTCACCACAGAGGAGATCCAAAAGGCTAATAAACATATGAAAAACTGCTCTAGGTCACTGATTGTCAGAGAAATGCAAATTAAGACAACACTAAGATACCACCTCACTCCTTTAAGAATGGCATACATCAAAAAGGACAGCAGCAACAAATGCTGGAGAGGATGTGGGGACAGAGGAACCCTTTTACATTGCTGGTGGGAATGTAAATTGGTACAGCCTCTGTGGAGAGCAGTCTGGAAAACTCTCAGAAGGCTAGACATGGACCTTCCATATGACCCAGTAATTCCTCTCCTGGGGTTATACCCCAAGGACTCCATAACACCCAACCAAAAAGACGTGTGTACTCCTATGTTCATAGCAGCACAATTCATAATAGCTAAAACCTGGAAGCAACCCCATTGCCCAACAACAGATGAGTGGCTGAGAAAGCTGTGGTATATATACACAATGGAATACTATGCAGCTATCAAGAACAATGAACCCACCTTCTCTGACCCATCTTGGACAGAGCTAGAAGGAATTATGTTAAGTGAACTAAGTCTGAAAGATAAAGATGAGTATGGGATGATCCCACTCATCAACAGAAGCTGACTAAGAAGATCTGAAAGGGAAACTGAAAGCAGGACCTGATCAAATTGTAAGTAGGGCACCAAAGTAAAAACCCAGTGGTGAGGGGTAGACATGTAGCTTCCTGGCCTGTGGGGGGTGGGAGTGGGCGGGAGGGATGGGTCACAGTTCTTTGGTGGTGGGAATGGTGTTTATGTACACTCCTAGCAAAATGTAGACATATAAATCAGTAGTTAATTAATATGAGAGGGGGAAATCAATTGTATGTCTCAAAGTTTCTCAAAAGACAAACTGAATCTTTTTAATATATAGGCTTATATATGTATTTTAATATATATGTATTTGATATGCGGACTCTCTCAAAAGCCTAGACCAAGTAGATCAGAAGCATCCAATAGCACAGCTATATACAAGATACTGGGTACTGTACAGCAAACCATAACAAAGGGACTTTTCAAAGTTAACCCAATTAACAAATAATGTGATGATAATATTAACTATCGATTGTCTTTTTGAACCCTAAGACAGCAGGAACCTCACATCTTCACTATAGAGCCTCTACTTCCCCCAGTCCTGGAACCCTTGGATAGGGCCCACTTTCCCGTATGCATCTCCCAATCCAAACCAAATAATATTGCATCCGCCGATCACAACCTAACCAAAGCAACGATTGCCACCTCAACATGCTTCACCTCAGACTGTATCCAGAGACTTCACGTGTGGAATGACAACCCTTCCACTTCATTACTCGGGTGAGACCTTTCCTTTTATAGTACACTCTAATTTCATCTTAGGTAGTTCACTTTCTAACAAAGTCCCATAATCTAGATATACACCAGTTTCTGTGAGAGAGAGCTTATGTGCACACGTATCCGTAAACTACTGCAAAATATATACCTGAAAGCAGAAGTACACTAGAGTTTGCAGTGAGTACCTCCCTAACACTTCCTCTCCACTATTCCAAGCTTGGGGTCCATGATTGCTCAACAAATTGTTTGGCTTCATATGTTAACTCTCTTTTCATTCACCAGGTTCCATATGCCACCAGGATGCTGGCTAGGCTTCCCTGGATTGAAGACCCCACCAATGTGTCCTGGAGCTCAGCTTCCCCAGAGACACACCTTACTAGGGAAAGAGAGAGGCAGACTGGGAGTATGGACCGACCAGTCAACGCCCATGTTCATTGGGGAAGCAATTACAGAAGCCAGACCTTCTACCTTCTGCAACCCTCAACGACCCTGGGTCCACGCTCCCAGAGGGTTAGAGAATGGGAAAGCTACCATGGGATGGGGTGGGTTATGGGGATTGGGTGGTGGGAATTGTGTGGAGTTGTACCCCTCCTACCTTATGTTTTTTGTTCACTAATCCTTTCTTAAATAAAATTTTTTTTAAAAAAAGGATAAATTAAGAAAACCATAGGTTAGGAGGGTACAGATCCACACAATTCCCACCACCCAATCTCCATATCCCATCACCCTCCCCTAATAGCTTTCCCATTCTCTATCCCTCTGGGAGCATGGACCCAGGGTCATTGTGGGTTGCAGAGGGTTGAAGGTCTGCATCTGTAATTGCTTCCCCACTGAACATGGGCGTTGACTAGTGGCTCCATACTCCCAGCCTGCCTCTCTCTTTACCTAGTAGGGTGGGTATCTGGGGAAGCAGAGCTCCAGGACACATTGGTGGGGTCTTCAGTCCAGGGAAGCCTGGCCCGCATCCTGATGGCATCTGGAACCTGGTGACTGAAAAGAGAGTTAACATACAAAGCCAAACAAATTGTTGAGCAATCATGGACCCAAAGCTTGGAATAGTGGAGAGGAAGTGTTAGGGGGGTACTCACTGCAAACTCTAGTGTACTTTTGCTTTCAGGTATATATTTTGCACTAGTTTATGGATACGTGTGAACATATGATCTCTCTCACAGAACTTGATCACATATGATCTCTCTCACAGAACTTGGTCTATATCTAGGTTTTGGGACTTTGTTAGAAAGTGAACCACCTGGGATGGAATTAGAGAATACTATGAAAGGAAAGGTCTCAACCAAGTAATGAAGCTGAAGGGTTGTCATTCCACACATGAAGTCTCTGGACACAGTCTGAAGTGAAGCATGTTGAGGTGGCAATCGTTGCGTTGATTAGGTTGCAATATTGCAGATGCAATATTTTTGATATGGATTGGGAGAGGCATGTGGGAAAGTGGGTCCTATCCTAAGGTTCCAGGACTGGGGGAAGTATAGGCTCTATAATGGAGATGTGAGGTTCCTGCTGTCTTAGGGTTCAAAAAGACAATCGATAGTTAATGTTATCATCACATTATTTGGTAATTGGGTTAACTTTGAAAAGTCCTTTTGTTAGGGTTTGCTGTATAGTACCCAGAATCTTGTATGTAGCTGTGCCATTGGTTGCTTCTGATCTACTTGGTCTAGGCTTTTGAGAGAGTCCCCATATCAAATGCACAGCCTATATATTAAAAAGACTCAGTCTGCGTTTTAAAAACTTAGAGACATACAATTAATTTTCCCTCTCTCATATTAATTAACTAGTGATTTATATGACTACACTTTACTAGGAGTGTACATAAACACCATTCCCACCACTAAAAAACTGTGTCCCATCCCACACACCCACCCCCACCCCCCACCAGCCCAGGAAGCTGCATGTCTACCCCTCACCACAGGGTTTTTACTTTGGTGCCCTACTTTCAGTTTAGTCAGATTCTAGGATAAGAGCAGTACAATTACACACAATTTCCACCACCAGAGTTTTATATCCCATTCCCTCCATTGGAAGCTTTCCTAGTCTTTATCTTTCTGGGAGCATGGACCCAGGATCATTATGAGGTACAGAAGGTGGGAAGTCTTCTTCTGTATCTTCTTCTCTGGTGAACACGGACATTGGCACGTCAATCCATACTCCCAGCCTGTCCCTATCTTCCCCTAGTGGGGCAGGGCTCTGGAGGGGGGGGGTCCAGGGTAAACTGGTGAGGTCCCCTGTCTGGAGAAGTCAGGTTGGCATTATGGTAGCATCTGCAACTTTGTGGCTGGAGAAGCATTAAGATATAATTCAGAACAAATTGTTTAATACTAAGGAATATAAAGGCAAGATTATAGCAGATGAATTTTGGGATCTCCATTTTGGAAAAAGCTGCTTAGTCTATTTTAAGTATATTGTTTTTTTTTTTTGTTTTTTTTTTTTTTTACCAGAGCACTGCTCAGCTCTGGCTTATGGTGGTGTGGGTGACTGAACCTGGGACTTCGGAGCCTCAGGCATGAGAGTCTGTTTACCTAACATTATGCTATCTACCCCTGCCCTATTTTAGGTTTTTTTTTTTTTTTTGCCTCCAGAGTTATTGCTGGGGCTCAGTGCTTGCATCATGAATCCACTGCTCCTGGATGCCATTTTTCCCCTTTTTTGCCCTTTTTGTAGCCTTGTTGTGGTTATTATTGTTATTGTTGATGTTGTTTGTTGTTGGACAGGACAGAAAGAAATGCAGAGAGGAGGGGAAGACAGAGAGGGGGAAAGAAAGACACCTGCAGACCTTCACTCCTGTGAAGTGACTCCCCTGCAGGTGGGGAGCCAGGGGCTCAAAACAGGATCCTTAAGCTGGACCTTGCACTTGGCGCCACATGAGCTTAACCCACTGTGCTACCGCCTGACTCCCTATTTTAGGTATATTCTAAGGGGCTCATGACTTTACTAACTTTTGCCTGAGCCTGACAGCTAACATATAGGTAGACCAAAGGCATTGTCCGGGGAGATGGTGTCAGAGTTGGAAATAGGACTAGAAACCTGGATCAGGGCAGAGAGTATTTCCCAAATATGGGGAAGGGAAAGGTATATAAGTATCATTTTATAGTTTCCTTTTTCTTTTTTCCTTTTTTTTTTTTTTAGGTCTTTCTACTTGATTACTGTTTTAGGTCACTGCAAACTATTGTGCACTTTTGCTTTCAGGTGTATATTTTTCCCTAACTTATGGGATCATGTGCACATATGTTCTGTCTCATGGGTCCTGATCTATATTTAGGCTTTGTTAGGGGGTGCACCACCCGATATGGAATTGAGGAGTCCTGTGGGCTAGGAACGGTCTCACCAGAGTATTGGAGCTGAAGGGCTGACATTCCACCCTGGTGTCTCTGGACACAATCCGAAGTGAACCGTGTCTAGATGGTATTGGTTGCACTGATTTGGTTGAGCTCAGCAGATGCAATATCAAATGGTGTGGACTGAGTGAAGCTTGCAGAAAGATGAGCCATGCCCTGAAGTTTCCAGGACTGGAAGAATATGTTGTTTTCTAGAAAGTAGGGAGGGTTCTTGCTGGCTTGGAGTGTAAGACAGTAATATATAGTTATTATTGTAAGCAAGTTATTAGGGAATTTGGTTTACCTTGAAAATCCCATTTTCAGGATTTCTCTATCATACAAGACTTTACCATGATTTATGCCATTTAATGCTATTTACATAGAGCTATACCTTATTTAGTGACACAAGCAGTTGCTTTTAGTCTAAGACTATGGGTGATTTAATATTTCAATTAAGCAGTCATTATTAGAAGTGTATTAAAAACAGTGGGCTCAGATTTTTAATACATTTTCTCCTTCTTAAATTCCTTTATTGGGGGATTAATGTATTACATTCAACAGTAAATATAATAGTTTGTATATGCATAATATTTCTCAGTTTTCCATGTAACAATACAACCCACACTAGGTCCTCTGATATCATTTTTGGACCCGTACCATTTTCTCTCTTTTAACTTGAAGGAATTCTCTATGTATTCCAGGCACATGTCGTCACATTGATGTAATATAAATGTCGGCTACCACCCTGTACCTTGCTCTTTCACTCATCAAACCGTAATACTTGATATTTCTTATAGCATATTTTTCTGCATTACTAAGAAATTATTCATATAATCTTGGAGAGGGGATTTCATCCTTTTGAAAACAACAATCTTGAAACTGAGATGATGATAATAATGACACTAGAACCCATCACACCAAATTGAATCTACAGATCTAGGAATCCTTGTGAGGTCAAAAGACCAATAAGGATATAATACAATTAGATTTTTCCCTGGTAAAAACATATCTTTCATGAGTAGATTGTTTTGCATATCTTAGCTTCCTTCTGGAAACTAAGGGTGCACTTAAAAGGGAAATAACTGTCAAACTGTTATAAATTTGATGAATGACATTGATAAAATAACCAATCCAGCCAAGTATTTACCTTTAACATTTAAGATTATCAAAGGTCATGAAATAGCTTATTTGTGAGGGTATATATGCTTAAATGTGCAAAAGAAAAGGAGAAAGACAAACTACCTAAAGACAATACAAAATGAAAATTTGTAAAAAAAAAAAAACATGATTGAAAAATATTACAAGCACTGAATAATGTATGTGGTTCTCTGAAGGAATAACACTGGTTTGTATATATGTCTCAATACTTGCATAGTCCCTTGCACATGGATGAATGAACTTTTATGACCTTTGAGAAAACTTGTCTGAATTTTACCCACCACAGTTACTCATATATTTCATTCACACCAAAAACTAAGTAAAACTACTACCTGATCATAAAATGAATTTATGCATAACTCTAACATCTAAAATATAGCAATTATTGACTGCTAAAAATTCAGAGTTATCAGGAGTCGGGCGGTAGCTCAGCAGGTTAAGCACATGTGGCGCTAAGTTCAATGACAAGCATAAGGGTTCAGGTTCAAGCCCCCGGTTTCCCACCTACAGGGGAGTCACTTCACAAGCGTTGAAGTAGGTCTGCCGGTGTCTATCTTTCTCTCCCCCCTTCTCCTTTTCTCTCTGTCCTATCCAACAACGACGACATCAACAACAACTATAATAACTACAACAATAAAACAACAAGGGCAACAAAAGTGAATAAATAAATATTTTTTAATTCTGAGTTATTATGGTTGTTTATAGGTTGATATAAATTCACCTTGATTAACGTAACGAATTTTCTTCCTTTGTGTTCTATCTTTTATTCACTTAATGGAATTCCTAAGTTAAACTTAAAATCAATTCTAATTGTGCATTTTTCCCTTTTGTTGCCCTTGCTGTTTATCATCATTGTTTTTGTTATTACTGCTGTCCTTGTGATTGGATAGGACAGAGATAAATGGAGAAAAGAGGGGAAGACAGAGGAGGGGAGAGAAAGATAGACACCCGCAGACCTGCTTTCACCACCTGTGAAGCAAAATTCCTTCAGGTGGGGAGCCGAGGGGCTCAAACCAGGATCCTGATGCTATTCTGTGTGCTTTCCGCTATGTGTGCTTAACCCGCTGCACCACCACCTGGCTCCCTCTAATTGTACATTTTTGTAGAGAAATGGACCTGGGCTAGCAAAACACAAAGACAAGATTCAATAAAAAGTCAAGGAATGGCAGTTACTGAGAACAATTCTAGTCATGCCCTCCCCCCCGGGGTTATCACTGGGGCTCGGTGCGTGCACTACCAATCCACTGCTCCTGGAGGTCATTTTTCCCATTTTGTTGTCCTTGTTGTTGCCCCTGTTATAGTTTTTATTATTGTAATAGCTTGTGAAGCTACCCCCCTGAAGGTGGGAAGCTGGGGGTTCGAACCAGGATCCTTTCACCGGTCCTTCTGTTTCACACCATGTGCGCTTAACCCGGCCCCCACCATGCTTTCTTAATGTGAGAAAATTCAAATATATATATTAATTTTCCAGACACTGAAATAATTTATTTGTGGTAGTCACCTCATGTTACTCTTTTAAAAATATGTTATTTATTTTTGGATAGAGATATAGAGAAATTGAGAGGAATGGGAAAGATAAAGAGCGAGGGAGAAAGAGACACCTATAGCACTGCTTTGTCCCTCACAAAGCTTCCCCTTCTGCAGCTGAGCATGGAGAGCTTGAACCCAGATTCTTGTGCATTGGAATCTGTGAGCTCTACTGAGTTACCACAGCCACTACAATCATGTCTAATTTATAGTTAAAAGAACTGAAATATGTGGAAGTTAAGTAACTAACCTGGATAAGTAACATTTATAGCACGTAATAGAATGAGAACTTAACCCAGGTCTATCTGACCTCAGAACTACAATGCTATGCTTCCTCCACCATTTATACATACCTAACTTGAAAATTCTAAAAGTCTTAAATGTTAACTAGTAAATTCCAGCAAATAGGGGCTGTAGGATAGTCCAGTGGGTAGAGCACTCATCTCATTCAACGAATGCAGTGGCCTTTGTTCAACCTCCAGAGACTCTCTCTCTCTCTCTCTGTATACAAAACAAAAAGTGTGCTGGAGAGGCCACTTGGTTGTGTCATGCATACATGGAATTCTTTATTCACTTCCCAGTGCTATTAATACATTAAAAATAATACAGGACCCTCATTGGATGCATAGATGTTAGTAATTGCTCAATCTTCTTGGTTCATTTTTAGTCAACAATTTGTTTGGCTTTATATGTTAACTCTTATTTCAGCCACTAGGTTAGAGATGCTACCATGATGCCGACTGGACCTCCCTGAGCAATGACCTCACCAATGTGTCCTGGAGCCCCACTTCCCCAGAGCAATGCCCCACTAGGGAAAGAAAGAGACAGGCTGGGAGTATGGATAGACCTGCCAATGCCCATGTTCAGCGGGGAAGCAATTACAGAAGCCAGACCTTCCACCTTCTGCATCCCACAATGACCTTGGGTTCATACTCCCAGAGGGTTAAAGAATAGGAAAGCTATCAGGAGAGGGGGTAGGATATGGAGTTCTGGTGGTGAGAATTGTGTGAAGTTGTACCCCTCTTATCCTATGGTTTTGTCAGTGTTTCCTTTTCATAAATAAAATAAAAATAAATAATTAAAATAAATAAAAAACAATCCAGGAAACGTTCTAATAAGAGAAGTCTGAAGCTTGTTAATAACAATTTCCAGGAAAAGATAAACCAAATCTAATTCATCTAGGTTCAGGAAAGATTTGGTAAAGTAATTTGAGTACACTGCCAGAAACCAGGTTTAGATGTCAAATAGCCCGGAGCAATGATGTAATCATGAGAAACGTCCAATCATACCACCAAGATAGTGACTGTGGAAAGACTATCATTGTTACCTCCTGGCTAACACTTTCAAATTGAGCCTGAAGCCCAACTAATCTCTACCATTATTGCTTCAGAAGAACCAGATGCCTCAGCTGTTCTGCTTGACAGAAAATCCATAACCACAAATACAGAATCTATGGAGCTAGATCATATGCCGGTACTCCAGCTGCCATAGAATCTGAAAAGATGAAATTTTCACTTTTCTGTCACTAAATGCAGAAAGACAAGCTAGCAGGGAGATTATATGAATATTGAATGATTCTAACTAAAATATAACTGAGATGACATAACAGAAACAGACATTTTCTTCTGGTAGTGACCTTTATATATCTAATCAGTGACTATATTACATATTTCATTCAAGAAGACTGATAAGGGGGCAGGGCGGTAGGGTTAATCACCCATGGCGTGAAGCACAAGGACTGGCATAAGGATCCCAGTTCGAGCACCAGGCTTCCCACCTGCAGGGGGGTTGCCTCACAAGTGGTGAAGCAGGTCTGCAGGTGTCTGTCTTTCTTTCCCCCTCTCTGTCTGCCCCCCTCTTGATTTCTTTCTGTCCTATCCAACAACAATAATAATAACAACAACAATGATAAACAAGGGCAACAAAAAGGGAAAAAATAAAATATTTTTAAAAAGAAACACTGAGTGATAATTTATTAAAAGAAGTTCTTACTTCTCTCAAATCCATGTAATAAATGCAGACTAATACTTAGGTTGCTTACACACTAACCTAGACTTACAAGTTATCAGTATTTGATATGCTACATATAAATTGATAAATGTAACTACAGATGGAGGTAGAGATATTACCCCATTCTAATGTGTGAGCAAGAACTCTGACTTTCATCCAATTTTATTTTTCCTCCCTTTCTTTACTTCATTTAGTAAATTTCGATGACATGTGATTGACACTTTCTATCTTTCTCAAAATAACTCTATTACTATTACTTCTGCATTGAAATTCACTTACAAATTACAGTTTTTTTGGCCACCCAACGTCTGGGATCCTAGTTAGGGAATCCTTGTATTTCCACACAGATATGATGGGCCAAAGACCTTTAATAAATTCCCCTCTCCACCATCACTAGTCACTTCTACCAGGAACATCATCATAAGCCCTCTTGTGGGCTAATCTAGGAACTTGTCCTCCCTATAAAGAAGCAATGGTGGGGCCTGTTCCAATGGGAGACTGGGGTATCCTGCCCGGCCACTCAAGGACAACTAGTCCTGAATCGAGTACAGCCTAGAATGTTCCCATTTGTGACCATGGACTGCAAGTTCAGACTCACAAGGACTCAGAGGTCACACAGGCTCCTGTGATATATATATATATATGCCCCAGGATCAGACGGATAAGGTGAATAGTTAATTTTATTTTATTATTTATAAACAGTAAACATTGACAAAACCATAGGATAAGAGGGGTACAGCTTCACACAATTCCCACCACCAGACATGCGTATACCAACTCCTCCCCTGATAACTTTCCTACTCTTTAACCCTCTGGGAGTATGGACCCAAGATCATTGTGGGTTGCAGAAGGTGGAAGGTCTGACTTCTGTAATTGCTTCCCTACTGAACATGGGCATTGACAGGTTGATCCATACTCCTAGCCTGTCTCTCTCTTTCCCTAGTGGGGAAGGAGTCTGGGGAAGCAGAGCTCAAAGGCACATTGGTGGGTTGTCTGTCCAGGGAAGTCTGGTCAGCCTCCTGCTAGCATCTGGAACCTGGAACCTGGTTGCTGAAAAGAGAGTTACTATACAAAGCCAAACAAACTGTTGGATAATTATGGACCTAAAGGCTGGAATAGTTCAGATGAAGCATTGGGGGGGTCCTCCATTTTGTAGATAGCTAGTAGGCATATTTTAGTTATATTTCAAAGGGCCTGTAGCTATATTAGAGTTTGTTTTTTTGTTGTTGTTGTTCTTGTTGTTGTTTCGCCTGAGCCTGAAATCTGATATGCAGGTGAATCCTAATTATTGTCTCGGGAGATGATGTTATTCATTGCTGGGAGAAAGACCAGAAAGCTGGATCAGGGAAGAGAGTAGCTCCCTAATATGGGAAAGAGGTATAAATATTACTGTAAACCCCATCAATTTGATGTGATCTGGGACCCATAATTAGCTTAGGAGCTTAGAAGCCTGTGTGACCTCTACATCCCTCTAGATCTGAGCTCACATTCTGTGGTCATGAGTAGGAACATTCCATGCTGCCCCAGTATCGACCCATCTTCCTCAGGTGTATCATAGAGTAAGTTGTCTATCCTCCCTTCGGAGGATGGAACATTCTCTACCGTTGTTGATCCAGGTTGAGGGCAAGGTCCTATGGGGGCCCCAAAGGGGTCTATTTTGTTGTTCCTGATAGAGATGACCAGAAACAATGGAGAGAGGGATTTATTTGAGGTCTAGGCCCATCAAATCTCTTTGGGAGACTCAGGACTCCCTGATTAGGGCCCCAGCTAGTGGAATGATCTGATAGTGACTAAAGAGTCATCGTTAAAGTATTCCAGTCTCTTGTCCTTATTCAGCTTTTGCAGTCCTTGCTTTGCTAAGGTTAGCTTTGGAGTGAGTGAGAGAACTGTAATAGGAAGTAGGTGAGGAGGGTATCTAAGTCTAAGTAGTCACTATTTCATTATAAACTTGATACTGACTCACTACAGAATATTGTGTATTTTTGCTTTCAGGTATATATTTTGCCCTAATTTATAGATACATGTGAACATATGCTCTATCTTATGGAACCTGGCCTGTATCTATGTTTTGGGACTTTGTTAGGAAGTGAACCTCCTGGAATGGAATTAGAGAATACTATGAAAGGAAAGGTCTCACCCCAGTGATGAGGGTGAAGGGTTGGTAATCCATGCCTGATGTCTCTGTACACAGTCTGAGGTGAAGCATTCTGAGATGATACTTGTTGTATTGATTAGGTTGGAATCAGCGGATGCAATATCATTTGGCCTGACTTGAGAGAAGCACGCAGGGAAGTGAGCCCCACCCCAGAGGTTCCAGGATTGGGAGAAACATAGGCTCTATAGACGAAGTGGGAGATTCCTGTTGTCTTAGGGTTTAAGAAGACAATAGATAGTTTTTGCAATAATCACATTGTTTGGCATTTGGGTTAACTTTAAAGAATCCCTTTGTTAGGATTTGCTGTATCCAACATACCCTCACCATATTTCATGTCCTTTGACATTGTTTGCATACAGCCATGCCACCAGTTGCTTTTGTTCTCCCTGGACTAAGCTTTTAAGAGAGTCAACATATCAAAGACTCAGCCTATGTATTAAAAAGACTCAGTCTGTGCTTTAAAAAGTTTGAGATATTCAATCAGCTTTCCCCTTTCATTTTAATTAGTGATTTGTATGACTGCAAATTGATAGTAGTGTACATAAACATCATTCCCACCACAAAAGACTGTGTCCCATCCCCTCCCCCCCCCCCCCGGCTCACCCCCCACCCCATGAAGCTGAACATTCACCCAGGGATTTTTCTTTGGTGCCCAACTCCGAATAGTTCATTTTAACTATAGATTTTCTTTAAGTTTGGGAGATACTCCCTACCCTAATGATAACATCTTCCCTGACAATAATTTTCTCCACCTTCTTGTTAGCTATCAAACTCAAGCAAAAACTATAGAAGTCATAGGATCTAAGGAACATACCAAAAATAGACTTTCTGGTTTCTTTCCATCCTTAGGTCCCTATTCCCATCTGTTCTTTCTTACTTTCTGGTTGCTATTTATTGATAATTTTACCTACCTTTATGTCTTACTGCATGTTAGCCCCAAGGTTGCAGAAGCTACCCGGATTCCATCCTAACTTCCCTGGGCAGACAACCGCACCAGTGTGTCACAGAACCTCTCCTCTCCAGAGCCCTATCTCACTAGGGAAAGATAGAAACAGACTCAGGGTATGGATCAACCTACTGATGTCCATGTCTAGTTGAGAAGCAATTACAGAGGATGTAACTCCCACCTTCTGCAATCCATAAAGAATTTTGGTCCAAAAGAACAACAAACAACATACACAACAAGAGACCCAATTGAAGTATAATCTACAGTTGAGAATTCTGCAACCTCAGGTGGGTACTTGCATGTGGTTAGAGCAAAAAGGGTCTCTGGAGTGGGTTGAACAAGTCAAATCAGAGCTCTGGGCCACTTGTGCACGGAACTGAGCCATTTTGGCGATTTCGCTTTGAGTGCAGCAAGCAAGTAACATTGTTCCTATGCCAAAAAATGGTGGGGGGGCTTTAGCTTTCTGAATTTAAGGCAAGGATACAACATAAAATAGGCCATTTGTGACCACAAGACATCAGAACATTCTTATTCAAGGGGCAGAATTATCACCCAGATTTGTAAATACAAAAACACCAATGCCAAGGCACATTATTGTAAAACTATCAAAAGTCAACAACAAGGAAAATTTTTTGCTGGCTGCTAGGGAAAGGAAAGAAGATACATAAAAAGGCAGAGCTAGAATACTTTCATCAGATTTCTCTTTGCAAACTCTAGAGACAAGGAGAGACTGGAATGACATATTCAAAGTTCTAAAGGAGAGGGAATTCCAGCCACGAATATTGTATTCTGCAAAATTATCCTTCAGATGTGAGGGAGAAATAAAGGTGTTCTCAAATATTCAAGAACTAAAGGAATTTGCCACAATCAACCCCACCTTACAAAAACTACTGAACCGAGGCCCACAAGAAAGGAGGAAGCAAAGGAATACACATTCCAAACACCAAGTTGCAGATGCTACCATGATGTCAACCTGACTTGTCCAGACAGACAACCTCACCAATGTACCCTGGAACCCCACCTTTCCAGAGCCCTGCCCCAGTGGGGAAAGATAGGGACAGGCTGGGAGTATGTATCAACCTGTCAATGCCCATGTTCAGTGGAGTAGCAACTATAGAAACCAGACCTCCGACCTTTTGCACCCCATAATGACCCTGGGTCCATACTCCTGGAGAGATAAAGAATAGGAAAGCTTCCAATGGAGGAGATGGGATACAGAACTCTGGTGGTGGGAAATGTGTGGAATTTCACCCCTCTTATTCTATGCTTTTGTTGATATTTTCTGTTTTTTATTTTACAAATAAATTTTTAAAAAGAAAAGAAACGAATAGAGGCAGGACCATAGGAAAAAATATATGTGTGTGTGTGTGTGTGTGTGTGTGTGTGTGTGTGTGTGTGTGTGTGTGTGTATATGTATATGTGTATATATATTTATAGTAGTTTGTGACCAAACTTTGTATGGTAACTTTTACTTGTGATCAAACAGTCTGTTGGTCAAAATGTGACTATGCACTGTGTTGCTCTATGTTTGGGTTAATGGTTACCCCAACCTTCCCCCTGAGTTATGGGTATATTTACCTGCTTTTTCTTTCAATAAAAAAATTGTCCCACTGAGGCTTCCCCAGAGCTGACTGCCCTGTCTCTCTGTGCACTTTGCCCTCAGCACATGGAGCTACCCCAAGACCCCCCAGGTGGCCACTCTGACCTCCGTCTCCCCAATAGCCAGGGGAGGTAGATGGGACCGGAGTGGCCGGCCCCACCGATAATTATAGAAATTATGGTCACCCCTAATCTGCGACTTTGGGAGGACTACTGTAGCTTCCAATGGAGGTAATGGGGACACAGAACTCTGGTGCTGGGAACAGTCTGGAAGTACACCCTTCTTATCTTATAATTTTGTGAGTTAATATTAAGTCACTAATAAAATTTAAAAAACAACTTAAAGTTTTTTTAAATATTTTTATTTTATTTATTCACTTGATAGTGACAAAGAGAAATTGAGAGGGGGGTGAGATAGAGAGGGAGAGAGACAGACACCTGCAGCCCTGCTTCACCACTCATGAAGCTCTCCCACAGGTGGGGATCAGGAGCTTGAACCTGGGTCTTTGATCACTGCAAAGTGTGTGCTTAATCAGGTGTGCCACTACCTGACCCCAAAGGTTTTTTTTTTTTTTGCCTCCAGGAATATTTCTGGGGCTTGATGCCTGCACTATGCATCCACTGTTCCTGGAGGCCATTTTTCCCATTTTTTGTTGCTCTTATTCTTGCCCTTGTTCTGATTGTCATTGTTGTTGTTATTGTTGTTGTTGTATAGAACAGAGAAAAATGGAGGGAGGAGGGGAAGATAGGAGAAGAGAAAGATAGACACCTGCAGACCTGCTTCACGACCTGTGAAGCAACTCCCCAGTGGAGTCCCCAGTCCCCACCTGCAGGGGGAAAGCTTTGCAAGTGGTGAAAGAGTGTTGCAGGTGTCTGCTGGGAATACTGTGAGAACCAGGCTGAGTGTGGTGAGGCTTTTCCCGCTGAAAAATGGGGAATTGAGGAAATGAATCTCCCTGTCAGACTCCCTCTTGTTAAGGTAGAGCTGGGGAGAAAAAACGGATCCCAGTTTTCGCTTCCCTGTTAGCTACACCCTATCTCCAGAAACCCTGCATTTTTCTGTCTCCAGGAGCCCAGCATTCCTTAAAACATTAAGCCAGCTCCCCCTGCTCCACCCTGCATTCCTTGATACCATGCCCCACCCTTTTATTGTCTATATATCAATCTTCTGCTTTGTCTAACAAATGACTTAAGGTCTCCGCCCTATTTCCCCACAGGGTATTATTAATCCTACCAGTTAAACCCCTAGCAACAGTTGCTAAGGAAGTCCCTGCCTTTCCCAGTCCCTTTTACCTTTCTCTGCCCCTTTCCTAACTATGTATGGTATTGTCAAGCCACTTCCATTTCCGATTTGGCTCTTCAGTGTTCCGGCCTCAAGGAGTGTGCATGCGATGACCGGGAGGCTGACATTGGCCATTGCAGTTTGCACCACATGGCTTAACCAGGTGTGCTACCGACAGAGTCTGGGGAGCTCAGATGAATAAAAGATTTTAACGGCCTCACCGCCACGAGCTTGGTTCCTGAGTCATCTCTGTCTCGTGTCACTAGCCCAACAGGTGTCTTTCTGTCTCACTCCCTCCTTATTATCCCCTTCCCTTTTGATTTATGACTATATCCATAAATAAAGATAATATAGAAAATTAAGAAAAAATTAATTATTAAAAAGTAAATTCATAGAATTCTGCTAATTCTCCATAGAAATTATTCTTATCTAGTACAATTTTGTATTCAAAATTATTCTAGGATGAAATGCCAGAAATCTATCTCCCTCTCCATCTCCCCTTTCCCTTTCAAATTTTCCCTGTTCTATCAAAGTAAAAGAAAGAAAATATTTTTAAAATAAATGAAAACCTAAGTCAATGAAAGAAAGAAATGGGAAGATAACTGCTACCTTTTGGAGCTTATGCTTTGTTTAAATTTAGCAGTGATTTTTAAAATATTTGTTTCTTCATGTTTGAATAGAAACAAAGAGAAATTGAGAGGGGGGGTGACAGAGAGGGAGAAAGAGACGTCTGCATCACTGCTTCAGTGTTTATGATGCTTCCATCTGTAGGTGGGCTTTAACGTAGGTCTTTATACATAGTAACATGTGCCCTCTACCAGGTGCATCACTACCCAGCCCCCAGAAAAGTGATGTTAACCTTGTTAGATTTGGGTGAGTATAACTTGACTCTCTTTTAACATCATACAACTGCAGTCCCACTTTTAGTGATATTTGAAACAGACAACGTTCTACTTTTCATCTTAGCAGTAATATTTTTTCTCCTTAAAGTTAAATTGCAGTGTTTGGTAAATATCTATCTACTTTAATAGCTACCCTGGAAAAATAGTTTTAAAAATTACAACAAATGGGGTAGTTAATACATTTTTTAAAGATGGTTCAGTGATGTATACTTTTAAAGCAGGCATTTGAGTTGTTAAGATAGTATCAACTCAACTTTTTACTTGCAAATTAAATGCCTTCATTAGCTGAGCTGTCATTGTGGACATAGTCCAATACCACTGTTTCCCTATTCAACTATGAATCCTCCACTGTCATATCCACAAGGTCATAAATTAGTCAGAAGTCTGGTGATCCATCCAGTTTCACTTCATTCTCTACCAAGGCATGTATATTTATTTAAGAACACTGGCAGTAGCACATATGTGTGTTCATTGGGCTGCTGGAGAAAAAAAAATTATACAATTGTCTTTAATGAAAACTGACTTTCTTCTAAATTAGAGTCGTCCCACTATATTTACAAAGACCACTTGCCACCTAAACAACACCCATAAACCGCTAGTAATGCTAAATAGGACTTACAGTAACATGGCAGAGAACGAATTAGACAAAGTGCTGTCTTGTTTCTTCATTTTTCAGGTATTTCCTGCTTGACAAGTTCTAAGCTGGCTCAGTGCTATTTAATTACTGCTTGATGCTTTTGTCTGCCAATTAGAAGAGAAAGGTATCATGCTACCACCAAAAACATTTCATTGGAGCCACCAAAGTGTGTTGTGGTAAATAACTGCTTCAGCATACAAATGATGGAGATGGAATCTTCACTCCTTCCACTTAACTTTAATACCAAAATTGACCAAAAGTTGTATCACAAACACAGTCACTGATTGAGTCATGCAGTTATAATGTTATTTAGACCTGTATTATAATCCTTTTTGATGTTACATTAGAGAAGTAGTGATTTACAGTACAATTTTTGCCACTTGGATACAATTTTTCATCCTTCCAAGAGAGGTGTGTGCACACTAATCCCACCACCAACTTAGCTTCTTTTCCAGTATTGTGCAATGAATCCCCAGGGCCCTCCAGTCCCTCCTCTTGGCCCCTACATCATTGGCTTTGCTGAAACAAGCCAAATCTAGTTCAGGTCTCACTTTATGTTTTGTCTTTTCTTTCTTGTTTTCTAAATTGCACCTATAAGTGAAATTATCTTGTATTCACTCTTCTCCTTTATCTGATCTCACTTAACAGAATTCCTTTAAGTTTCATCCAAGAATAGGCAAAGAAGATGACTTCATGATTTTTAACAGCTGAATAATAGTCCACTGTGTATATATACAGCACAGCTTTCTTAACCTTCTGGGCATCTGGGTTGCTTCCATGTTTGGGCTATTACAAATAGGGCTGCTATGAACATAGGTATACAGAGAGGTCTTTGGATAAGTATTTTTGTTTCCTTTATGCCCTTATGTGAAGCATTTCTGGGTTATAGTATACATCCATTGTCAATGTTCTGAGGTATCACCAGACTGTCTTCCAGAGGGATTGAACCAATTTCATTACTACCAGCATTGTAGAATTGCTTTCCCTTCCTTACCAGCACTTAATTGTTTCTGCCCTTTCTGAGGTATAATATTCTCACAGGAGTGAAGTGAAGGTCATCATTGTTTTTAATTACATTTAACTGATAATCAGTTACTTTGAGTATGGACTTTTTTGTTGAGAAGACTTTTAATTACTGTTTCAATTTCTTTCATTGTAATTGAATTTACTGTAGAGGTGGAGAGGTTTCCTGTCCTGAGTTGTGGAAAGAAGAAAGAAAATAGCAAATACAAAAAAAAAAAAACTAAAACAAATCTAAAAGTAGAGAACATGGCAGGGGCAGATAGCATAATCATTCTACAAGAGGAGGACATTGGGGGACTTAGATTGTTACGTGGAAAACTGAGAAATGGTACACATGTACACACTACTGTATTTTACTGTCAACTATAAACCATTAATCCCCCCATAAAGAAAAAAAAAAGGAAACAGTAGTTTTACAAAAAGCTTTCATGGCTGAGGCTCTGAAGTCCCAAGTTCAATCCCTTATCCCACCATATGCCAGAGATGTGCAGTGCACAGGTAAATAATAATAATAACAATAAGAAGAAGGAGAAGAAGAATTAAAAACACAGATAGCAAATATAAACTGACAGAAAAGATACACACATGTGCATACATACACAGGTGCAACAAACAAACTAAACAATCATCTACACACATAGAGACAAGCAAAAGCAGGCAAGAAAAATAAAGCAAAAATAGCAAGCAGACAAAAATAAAAGCAGAACAAAACAAACAACAGAACACACAGGCACACAAACCAGATCCTAGGTATGTATCACTTCCTCAGAGGGAGGTGGTCTTCCAGTCTTCCAGAAAAGTCACAATGGGAGGTGGACATGGTTTCTTCCTTAGAAGAGGTTAGCCCTACAACCTTGAGGGCAAAAACAGGCTCCATCCTGTCTCACAGGCCAGAAATGATTGAGGATCCCACATGGGTACAATGACACAAGACCTCAGGGCGTATCTGTCTCACACTAGCTCACCCCATTACTCCAAGTCTTAAGTCTCAGGTGTTGCTGCTAAATGGGCTAGCAGCGCAGTAGAGAAGGTGTGGGTTCTTGGATTCAATTAAGATTTGACTCCAATGACCCTGTAATTCACATAATCCTGCTTCTGAATGACACGGTGAGGGCTGTGATTCCAGGCCATGACTGCTTGAATGATGTCGTTTGTTATTTTTTTCATGTCTTCAACCAAACCTAACAAGAAAAGAGAGGGGGGCTTTTTATTGTCTGGGAATATAATCTCAATTTTATCATAGTACCTTCTATTGTCCATAAAGTTTTAGAATTCTGTCAAGCAATTTTTTCTCTCCAAATATTTTTTAAACACGCCTGTGTTAGTCAATCTTTTATTCTACTTAAGAGAGCCTACTTGTGAATCTTGACTGAATTTTGTAAATTATATATGATCTGGTTGATCTTTGAACCTGTTTTTTGTTTGTTTGTTTTCAACTATTTAATTAGTGATTTAATCTTGATTCAGAAGAAGATAATAGGGGTATGATTCTACACCATTACTACACCACAGTTCTTTCTCTCATTTCAGACCAGACAAAGTTCATTAAAATCCAGCTCCAGCTATGCAGTATCAGAGTGTAACTGGTTTTCTTGATTGTCCAGAAGATGGTCAACCCACTTTCCTTCCTCCCAGGCACTGTGCATATTACTTATTCTCTTTGTTTAGAGTTGCAATTGGAGAAGAGTTAACCTTAAAAGGAGAGAACCAACTGTCTTACTGAACAGCGCTCAGATGGGGAGTGCAAGACAGGCTCTCCTTCCTCCAGACAGTGGAGTCTGTCTTCACAAGATAAGATGTGTCAAAGTTAACAGTTCAGAGTTCAGAACTCTACTCCCCTAACCTCAAAAACTCTGGCACAGTTGGGCCAGCTGGCTGGTACCTAGACCCAGATCTTTTGCTCCTGTTTCCTGTCCTTGAGCTAAAAGTCAGTTGCCAAACTTACCTTCTATGTACAGTCTGAATAGTTTTCCTTTTATTTCTTGGTTGCACCAGACAGCAATATCCTAAAGGCCCCAAAGGAGCTTTGACACTGCCTTTTGACTTCCATGTTCATCTCCTGGGGGAAGCTCATGGTGGTATTTTCCCATTGGGATGCACACACAACTTCTCATTCAGTCTTTTGTCCTATTTCTTCTCATTATTATTTATTATTATTGATTTAATAATGACCGACAAGACCATAGGATAAGAGGAGTACAATTCCACCATCAGAGTTCCATATCTCATCCTCTCCATTGGAAACTTTCCTATTCTTTATCCCTCTGGGAGAATAGACCCAGGATCATTATGGGGTGCAGAAGGTAGGAGGTCTGGCTTCTGTAATTGCTTGTCCATTGGACATAAGTGTTGACAGGTCTATCCATCCTCCCAGGATGTTTCTATTTTTCTCTAAAGGAGCATGGCTCTGGAGAGGTGAGGTTCCAGGACACAGTGGTGAGGTCATCTGCCCAGGGAAGTCAGGTTGGTGTCATAGGAGCATCTGCAACTTGGTGGCTGAAAAAGCATTAAGATATAAAGCAGAACAAATCGTTTAATAATCAAGAAACTAAAGGTAAGAATAAAGCAAATGAGATTTGGGGACTCTATTTTGGGAAAAGCTAGGAAATTTATTTTACGTATATTCCAAGGGGACCATTACGTTATTAATTTTTCCCTGAGCCCAATAGTTAACATGCAGATGGGCTAAAGGTAATGTCTGGAGAGATGGTGTCAGAGTGAGGCAGTAAGTTTCAACCCTTTGTGTCCTCTTGAAAACTGTTGCTGACCAAGTCAAATGCCACTTAAACTTCTCCCTGCCAGTGATGAAATTCTGAGGTGGTTGTGGAGCTTGACAATTTACCTATGTGATTGCCACCATATTAGATTCCATTCCCATCATCCCTTTGGTATTATTTTATTTGATTTTTCTTTGTTCAGAAACAATCAAATACTGACCGATTTCTTTTTTTTTAATTTTTATTTATTGGATAGAGACAGCCAGAAGTCAAGAGAGAAGGGGATGATAGAGGAGAGAGACAGAGAGATACCTGCAGCACTGCTGCACCACTCACAAAGCTTTCCCCCCGTAGGTGGGGACTGGGGGCTCGAACCCGGGTCCTTTCACATTGTAATACGTGTGCTCAACCACGTGCGTGTCCACCACCAGCCCCTACTGACTGATTTCTTGGGAAGTCAATATTCTGACAATCACATAAATACATAGTCACCTATGTGTAACATTTCCTGTGGTTACATTGGGAGATCCTGTTCTTATGTTAAGTGAGGCAGTCTGAAGATCTATGCTAAAAAAAAAGGAGTAGCTAGAGTACAGAACATGTAGATAGCCTTATCTTAGAGCCCTTCACACACAGATTTCTACAGATATTTAAGACATAATGCATTTACTAATATAAGAACCCCATAATGATCCTGGGTTGATACTCCCAGAGGGATAAAAAATAGGGAAACTATCAAGGGAGGGGATTAGGTACGGACTTCTGGTGGTGGGAATTATGTGGACTTGTACCCCTCTTATCCTAGAGTCTTCTCAATACTTCCATTTTATAAATAAATTTTTTAAAAAGGGAAAAAGAGAGAGAAAGAGAGAAAGGGTGGGGGCTGGGCGGTGGCACACCGGGTTAAGCACACGTGACATGAAACGCAGGGATCAGTGTAAGGATCCTGGTTCAAATCCCTGGCTCCCTGCCTGCAGAGGGGTCGCTTTCCAAGTGGTAAAAGAGGTCTGCAGATGTTTATCCTTTTCTCCTCTTCTCTGTCTTCCCCTCCTCTCTTAATTTCTCTCTGTCCTATCTAGCAACAATAACAACAACAACAATAATGACAGCAATGACAACAACAACAAAAGGTGAGGAGAAATAGCTGCCAGGAGCAGTTGATTTGTAGTGCAGGTACCAAGCCCCAACAATAACCCTGGAGGCAAGAGAGAGAGAGAGGAAGGGTGATAGTTATGCTTGCTAAACAGTCTGCTAGTAATAAAGAGTAAAATAATACAAGTCAATTTCCTAAGAAGGACAGAATTCTTTTTTGGATTCCAAGTGTATGGATGAAAATTGAGCAGAGATATTCCATCCATCCACTAGGCTGTCTAATGAGTCATTATTTCCTTTGCTTCTCCTCATTCCCTCTGTTGACATTCTCTCCTGTGCACTGTAGAATTGCCATTTCAATCTTGAGGAAGGAACCCAGACACAACTGTTAATCAAAGTTCTATCATGTTTATTTGTGCAACATGCCACAGTAGGATGGATGGCATATGATAAACATCTGAGATAATCACTGGGTGGAAGTTTTCAATCTGTTTGAAATACTTTTATTTCCACAAAGTAAAGTATATAGGGACAGAAGTGACTTAAGCATTTCAAAGGTGTGTAAAATCTACAAGAGTAAGAAAAAATATATAACAACTTCCCCCAAACACTGATAACTTTTATGAGCTGATCAGGCAAGAGTAATGAAATTTGTGTGGCGGTTAATGGAATACCAGTCAGGAACTCCCAAATAACACAATTTAAGGTTTAGGGAAAGATGCTCTATGTATCCAAGCACTGACTCATCTTGGAGCACCTGCCACACATTTGCTTTTGTATGACATATACTGTGAGAGCAGAACAAAGTGAGGAAAATACAATGTCACTGGTCAGGAAGTCAGGAATAAGTGAAGGCCCGAAGAAGGTGAAATATCTTACTGCTGTTCCTTGCTATAACAGAATAAGGGAAGGCTACATTTCCTCATTTCAAAAAGGTATCCTACACACATTCAGGACAAGTCTAGGAATGCACTTCACTAATAGCATAATGCACTTCACTAATAGCAATGAATCTGTGAATATAAAATAACTTCATTGTGGCAACAGGCCTGACTGTTTGCCAGTAACAATAGAGTTAAGTATAGCGTGGTCAATAAACTCAGGAAAAGAGAACGAGTTCTAGGAGGAGGGAAAAAAATAACAGCAGCTACAAAAGAGTGGATATTTGTACCCCTACTGAATTGGAGAGGCTGAATACTAAGCAACCATAGTCTATGAGGTGTGTGACTTTGGACAAGACCTCAACTACTCTGAGCCCCAGTTTCTCATGAAAAAGAAAGGTTTTCACACCCTCCTTAAACAATACTAGTGAAAAGATCATTTATGGCACTCTGTGAAAGCACTACCACTGCAAATGTAAAGGTATATTGTGCTTTCTGGAATTCTTGAAGTATTTCCAACTATTTCTGTAACCTCAAGGGAGAAAAGCAAATCATTCTGATGTAAATCTTCCCTTCACCCCACATACATAGAAACACAGAGTTAGAGCTAAGCCTGGAATAGAAGTGGTTACTGCTTGTACCTACATATACCACAAACTTGTAGAAGCACATGGTATCCAGGTGAGAATTCTGGCATATTTCACTCACATGTTATTTTTTACATTTTGTGTTGTGTTCATAGAATGACTAAGAATAGTCTAAATGTGAATAGGATATAATTGGAGGTCTGGGCTCATAAAGGGGATCCAAAAGAGAAAAATAAAAGCATGGGAAATGAAATCTCTAGAGAAAACAGTATGTTCATAATGATATGAGCAAGATTCCATCTATACCCCCCTGCTTCTACTCTCTGGACTCTATTTTGTCTCTCCTAATAACGTGCACATTCCTGACATCTTTTCAAGATCTGAACAGATGTTCCAGAGAGCCTACCTGCATATTAGCAGAGGAGTCACTGGGTGAAATGTTCGACATGCATGACAGACACATTCTTCTTCCTCAAAACAAATTTAAATGATTGCAAGTGGCAGAGGCAGTAGCACTAGCAAGATTATGTTTTTAAAAACCCATTTACAATCTTTAGCCAGTCAAGTATTATTGGTATTATATGACTTGTAATACCTATGTCCCATATTTTATCTGATTTATGCATTCAATTATGAGAAACAGCATCATTCTGGGAACATTACAACTGGCAACTAAACTCAAGATCTCCTGCTTACAAGTCCTGTATTCTACTGGGGTATCATCTCCCATGTAACCACACATACCCACAGTTTAGCATCATAACATATGTGTAGTTTCCCTAAAAGAAAAATGTACTACCGGGGCCAGGTGGTGGCATACCTGGTTGAGCGCACATGTTATAATATACAAGGACCCAGGTTCGAGCCCCTGGTCCCCACACGCCAGGGGAAAGCTTAACAAGTGGTGAAGCAGGGCTGTCTCTCTCCCTCCCTTATCACCGGCTTCCCTTTCAATTTCCAGGAGTATGGACCCAGGATCATTATGGGGTGCAGAAGGTGGAGGGTCTGGCTTCTGTAATGGCTTCCCCGCTAAACGTGGATGTTAACAGGTCGATCCATACTGCCAGCCTGTCTCTCTCTTTCTCTGGGGAAGCTGAGCTCCAGGACACATTGGTGGGGTTGTCTGTCCAGGGAAGGCTGGCTGGCATCTTGGTAGCATCTGGACCCTGGTGGCTAAAAAGAGAGTTAACATATAAAGCCAAAAAAGTTGTTGACTAATTATGAACCTAAATGCTGGGATAGTGCAGATGAAGAGTTGGGGGGGTCTCTGTTTTGTAGATAGCTAGTAGGCCTATTTTAGTTATATTCCAAAGGGCCCATGACTATACTAGTTTGTTTGATTTTTTTTTCTGATCCTGACATCTGTCTGACAAGATGATGCCATAGCTGGAAAAAGGACCAGAAAGCTGGATCAGGGAAGAGAGTATCTCCCAAATATGGGAAAGAGGTATAAATATTGTTGACTATAAATCCCATCGATTTGATTTAGTCTGGAGACCATATTCAGCTTAGGGGCCTATGTGACCTCTGCATCCCTATAGAACTGAGCTCAAATTCTGTGGTCATGAGTAGGAATGTTCCAAGCTTGGTTTTATATTCTTAACCTCACTCTGGGAGGAAAATATATTAGACATTGACCAAATTCATTTGCTAGATAACAATTGTTTCATTTTTACAAGTATAAACCACCTGGACTAAAGGAGACTATCTGTTTTTCAGCTACAACTTCTCTAGCTGGTAGAGACCAATATTTCATAGCATGCAACCAAATGAGCTCATTTGATTGCCCCTAGAAACTTTGTTTCCTTTCAAAATTATAGCACTTTTTTCACTTGGGCATTATAGTAAGGCCTGAGAATACCGATACCCTCTATATAAGTGAGAGTGAAACTACACTGGGAAGCAGAGAACGGAGAAATAAGAGAAAGAGACATATATTCAATAATTCTAATGCTTAAGATTGGCCCCAACAAGTACATGGTAGCTATCCAAATTTAAATTATAGGTGAACCACAAATATCTTTGTATAAAAACACCTTGCACAATACTTGGAACATAGTTTGTTTTTTTTTTTTTAAGAAAGAAGACATTAACAAAACCATAGAATAAGAGGGGTACAATTCCACACAATTCCTATATCCCAATCTCCACATCCCACCCCCTCCCCTGATAGCCTTCCCATTCTCTATCTCTCTGAGAGTATGGATCCAGGGTCGTTGTGGGTTGCAGAGGGTGGAAGGTCTGGCTTCTGTAATTGCTTCCCCGCTGAACATGGGTGTTGACTGGTCGATCCATACTCCCAGTCTGTCTCTCTCTTTCCCTAGTAGGGTGGGGCTCTGAGGAAGTGGAGCTCCAGCACACATTGATGGGGTCGTCTGTCCAGGGAAGTCTGGTCAGCATCTCACTGGCATCTGGAACCTGGTGGCTGAAAAGAGAGTTAACATACAAAGCCAAACAAATTGTTGAACAATCATGGACCTAAAGACTATAATAGTGCAGATGAAGTGTCAGGGGTATTCCCTGCATGCTCTTGTATACTTCTGCTTTCAGGTATATATTTTTCCCCTAGTTTATGGGCATGGGTGAACCTATGCTGGAACATAGGTATTTTTATTTACTCAGTCTGTCAGACCTAAAAATACACTCATATATCTAAACCTATTACTAGCAACGTGAAAAAATACTATTAAGACACAAAAAAAGGGATCATCAAACTCTTCCTGTGTGTATTAACGTGTTATTTACTGGGGAAGAATTATTTGCTTTATTTCAAGCAAAATCAAAAAGACAACAGATTAGAGAACAGGCATTGAGAAAATTAAACATGAGTCCACAAGTAAAAGTAGCCATCAGCTCAGAATTGGCCAGGAAAGAGCTCCAAAATAAATAACATAGCCAAAGCAATTTATACCAATCAAACATCTCTGAATATAAGAAATCAAGAAAAGATATAGTCAGATGATAAAAGTTTTTTAAAAAATTACTGTGGTCCGGGAGGTGGTGCAGTATATAAGGCATTGGATTCTCAAGCATGAGGTCCTGAGTTCAATCCCTGGGAGCACATGAACCAGAGTGATGTCTGGTTCTTTCTCTCTCTGCTATCATTTCTCATGAATCAGTCAATAAAAAATATTTTTAATTACTTCTCCTATGTATATATTTGTGGTGCTAGAGGCAGAGAAGAGATGTGGAAACTCATTATAGTGTGAATTGATTAAGTTTAAGCCTTAAGGAACTGGTGCACTGTCTTTAAACGATGCTAGAAGAACTAGCATCACTGTCTAGAACAGTATGGAGAACCACTCTTCCTTATGTCAGTATACAAAGAATTTAAGAATTACAAGTACTGAAAATAACTATCTGGATTCAAGCTCTTGTTCTACCATCACATAATGTCCAAGATTGCATAATAAAGCGCTGCCCTTGTGATATTGAGAAAGATCATACAACTCTCTGAATCTCAGATTGCTTGACTTTAAAATGTGATTAATAGTAGTGACAGCAACATATGATCGTGTAAATGAAAGTTCCCATCACAAAACTTAAGTTCTAGTAACTTTCAAGTAATACTACCTTTCATAAGCACCATTTCTCTGCTTCCCATCCAATCATAAGGTTGGGGCATAACACCATTCAGGGGGAAAATCTTCTTCTAGCGTTTGCCCTTCTTCCGTAGCCAGTCAACAGCATCAGGTTGAGCCTGATGTAAAGTTTCAAGACCTCCTTTGAATCTGGAGAGGTGGCAGTCCTTGACTATGTGGGTCATAGTCTGTCTGTAGCCGCGGGGGCAGTTCGGGTCGTCTCTGGCTCCCCAGCGATGGAACATAGCGGCACACCGGCCATGGCCTGTTTGATAGCGATTGAGGAGGGCCCAATCATAACGTGCTAGGTCAAAGCCGGGTTGACGCTTGCAGAGGTCTGTGATGAGGTGTTTGTTCTTTACCTCAGCTGACTGCCTGTTGGGAACATGTGTGAGCCTGATAGAGCTTAGGGAGAACCACCCCCATCTTTGGATGGAGGTCTGAGAAGATAACCTCTAGGTAAGTCTCTCTCAACCGAGGTGAGCATAAGGGGGGAAACTCAGACTTGGTTCTTTCCTTCTTGACTCTCAGGCCCACAGAAACCCCAGTACTTTCCTCCATTAACTGCAGGCCACATGGCCACAGATTCACTCATTCAAAGTCACCTTCTGATCACAGAAGAACACACCTTATCACACACTTCATCACACACCTCAGACCCCAGACAAGAGAAATGCCAAACTATATGGGCTTTTGATATCCATCTTCTCTCTGTCTCACCCTACGGGTTTAACCCCTATGCTTCTCTCAAATACCTTTGGATAATTAAGTTGCTTGTGTTATGGAAAATAACTGTCTTGTATCTCATCAATTCCTGTCATACCAACCCCCTACCTTAGGGGCATGCTGACTGTTAAGAAACCTGTAATTTCTGTCATATTGCAACAATAATTACCTCCATTGCTTTTCTATTTTACTCATGTCAATTTTGCTAATAAACGGACTCTAGGATTCTGGGACTCTAAGGACTCAGATTCTAGATTCACGCTAAGAGTCCCCTGGTGTCTTTTACTTCGTGTCACCCCTGTCGTGAGCGAGAAAGAACCAGCCCGTTACCTTTCCCCTGGAGGACACCCTGCCGGAGAAGGAGAGAGACACCCCGAAAACTGCCAACTCTGTTTCCAAGAGTCTGGAACAGAGAAGTTCAGTGTAGGCGTAGGGGACCAGATTGGGTGACGAGACGTCCAGCGTTGGACAGGGTGGGCGAAGATATCTGCGTATACTGGCAGGTCTGGTTCGAGCGTAGACGTGGGAAATGAACTTAGATGATGCCGCATCCCGACGAATATCTGGCGGGGCGATGTTGCTAAGAACTGGCAGCCATGGAACCGGGGTGGAACGGATGGTTCCAGAAATTATCCTCATGGAGAAATATAATTTGGAATCGACCAAGTGGACATGGGGACTACGGAACCATACTGGGGCACAGTATTCTGCAGTGGAATAGCATAATGCCAGAGATGATGATCGCAGTGTGGAAGCGCTCGCGCCCCATGAGGAGCTGGCCAGTCTTGCAATGATGATATTCCTCGTGCCCACCTTTGCTGCAGTTTTTATGAGATGTTCGTGAAATGACAGGGTGCGATCGAGAGTAACGCCAAGATAGACTGGCTGTGCTTCATGCCGGATTCTCGTATCATCAAGCTGCACATTAAGCTCACGCGAGACCGAGGCATGGTGTAGATGGAAAACAGATGATACCGTTTTTGCAGTGCTAGGGATAAGTCGCCATTTTTTACAGTAATCAGATATCAGAGACATGTCTTTCATGAGTGTTTCCTCAAGGATGTCGAACTTTGATGCCTGAGTTGCACAGCAGATATCATCGGCGTAGATGAACTTCCTTGAAGAAGTTTCTGGGAGGTCATTGATGTAAATATTAAATAGCGTAGGAGGAAAATGATGACCAGCACTTCAGCAGAGCTGACAGCATTGTGAGACAGCTCACCTCACTCTTAGAGACTAGAGCTTCCCTTTTCAACAGAAAATGTACACCAACCTTATAAATTCCAACATAGAGAAAAATTCCTTCCTGAAAGTATGACAAGAGAAACTATTCCTTATAGAACGGGTTATGGGACTCTAGTCTCGGTTACCTATAATTAACCTTCTCTCTCTCTCTCTCTCTCTCTCTCTCTCTTCTCTATCTCTTAAGGAAACATCGTCCAGCATACTTGTGGCCAAAAGGCTTAGGGCTCAAGAGTAGTTGGTTTCCCAGTACCAGATTTATTCACTCTACCAACAGGAAGTTCAAGAAACCACTCATACTTGAGAGCTCTCCAAAATGGGAATTATTGATAGCAAAAACTGGTAAAACTTAGTTTACATCAGGCACCATTTAAATGCCTTACTTAAATTAACTGCTATCATTTTACTTTTGAGAAAAAATTAATCTCAGAGAGGTAAAATATTTACATAAGGCCCAAAGAGAATGGGTATAAATTCAAGGAGTTTACCTCAAAAGCCCACATTTTTTCATATATAAATATATATATACCATATACCAATATTTATTTGTTTGTTTATTTATTTATGTTGGATAGAGACGGAGAGAAATTGAGAGGGAAGAGGGATACAGAGAGACACTTGCAGCACTGTTTCACCACTCATAAAACTACACCCCTGAAGGTAGAGACTGGGACCTTGAATCCAGGTCCTCGATTATAATGTGTGTACTTAAGCAGGTACTCCACCACCTGGCTTTTCCATGGTCTATACTCTTAACATCTGTACTTTATTGTCCAGGCTACTATGACCTTTCTATGATTGAGCATTTTACTAGCTGAACCCAATCCTTAGTATGAAAAAAGTAAAATATTTCTTACCAGAAGGGTTTTATAATAAATTTATTTTATTTTTTATTAAAAAAATTAAATAAGCACACAAAAGGTACTGATTACAAAGTCTCCAGGTATGATTAATCCCCAGAGTGAATGGTTTGAACAACAGTGTTACAGGAACACAGAGGAAATAAAAACTGACTTCAGTGGGCTGGGAAGACAGCATAATGGCTATGCAAAGGATTTTCATGCCTAAGCCTGTGAGGTCCCATGTTCAATTCCCAGCACCACCATATATCAGAGCTGAACAATACTCTAGTCTATCTTTCTATCTACATCTCTTTCTAATTAAAGTAACAAAGTGATTTTTTAAAAGAAAAATGATTTCATGTAGGAAGGCTGTTCAGCTTCCAAAAGAGCTATGTTTTTTGCTTCTGGTCAACATTAGAAAATGCTTTTTCTCTGAGGATTTGACTCTCTCAATTACTGATGCAGTTTACTGAACATTGATTCAACAACCTGGACAAACACCATTGCTTAAAAAGGATCAATTAACTATAATAAACTCTGGTTCTCTCACCCAAAGTATATGTACTAATTCTTCTACAAGGTACTAACAAGTGTTACTTATATACTTTGTGCTTTCTATTGTTTCATTTACTTTAATAGGCTTTATCCTGGACTTTTCGTGATTAATAAATACTACCATATTCCTCAAAAATTTGAAGACTCAAACTCAGAAAATTCGGCAGTCTACATATTTCATGGCAAAGTGATATTTGCTTGCTTTTTTAAAATGTATATAATGTTAGAAGCAAAATTTGTTGTTGGATTTATATTTCACTAAAAGAAAGAAAGGATTTCTGTACCACACTGCCAACCTACCAGTGCCATATTCAAATGGGAATTGCTTAGCTGCCATCTTGTGGCAAACAACACACACTGTAAAAAAAAAAAAAAAAAAAAAAAGTCAGCATTTCATAATACAAGTCAAGGTTTCTTCTTTTTTTTCTGGCTAATTCACTTTTGAATTTCTTATTTTTTAATATTTTATTTATTTTATTTTTGAGAGAAATGCACAGAGAGAAACACCAGAGCACTGCTCAGCTCTGGTTTATGGTCGTGTGGGGGATTGAACCTGGGACTTAGAAGCCTCAGGCATGACAGTCTGTTTGCATAACCATTATGCTATCTCCCCCACCCTTTGAATTTCTTTTTACTGAGAAAATGTTACTTTACAAAACTGCTGTTGTCTCGGGAGTACAATTGCACATCTCCCCAACATATCAATAGACTTCACACCACCAAAGTGGCTTCTCCTTCCACAACAGATCACTGAGCCCCTAATCCTCTTTAATTTCCTCATAATGAATGGTTTCTTATTCCTACTGCCCATTCCTAAGGTATGCTATTTTATTTTCTCTGGTCCAAGTTTGCTGGAAACAGGGTAATTTCAATATTTATACTTATGTTCTCTGATGACACCAATTTTGCTTTGTATGGAAATAAGGTGGTGGTTCAAAGTTGAGATGAATACTGAAGCATACATAATAATTTTATTTTACTAGTGACTTAAAATCAATTTACACAATTATGAGACAACAGGGGTATGATTCCACATGATTCTTACCACCAGAGTTCTGTGCCCCAATTCCCTCCATTGGAATCTGCAGTAGTTGTCCCAAGGTCACAGATATGAGTTGACCGTTGTTCCGTAACTGTCTATATTGATATATAGTTGCACATATTCCCTACAGTCCTACCTTCTCTTCCTTTCTAAGTCAAACCTACACCTACAACTACTTCTGAATGTTCCTATTTTTCCTCCTTTCTCTACAGGTTTTGATGGAATTAAGAGTTCAGAGCTCTCTGGTCATCTTCCTCTATCATTTCTCCCCCACTTGGAATATGGAGCAAAATTATTTTTGGGGTGCAGAAGGTGGGAGGTCTGGATTCTATAATTGCTTCTCCACTGGACATGGATGTTGCCAGGTCAATCCACACCTCCAGCCTTTTTCTATCTTTCTTTAGTGGGGTTGGACTCTGGAGAGGTGAGAAAAAGAAAACCATTGATGTAACTCTCACAGAGATGTACATTTATAGCATGATTTCAGAAAGTAGCATGAACTGGGGGGTGGGAGAAAATATGAAAAGTCAATGGGAAAAAAGAAAAGAAGAAACAGATTATAAAAGAGCAAAAGTCATTATTTAATCTATAAATTTAGAGAAATAAAATATGTGGAGGGAAATGAGAGTAGAGTAAAATGAGGCATTGTAGAACATATTAAATTTTTTAGATTTTTATCCCAGATGTCATAGGAACCCATCGAAGGATTTAAATTCAGAGAGTTACAAGATCATATATATGTTTGCTATTTAAAATCTCATATTTGGAAGTAGTGGCAAGCATGCTGGGATAAAGGAAACCTTCTACACTTCCGGTGGGATTATCATATTTTCTCTTAATAGTCTTAAAAGTGGAGGCTTCTTTTCAGAGAATGAAGCATATATACAAATAAAAACATATATGAATGTGAAAAGAAAGTCACCACGGATCAACTAGGAATATCAAAGGAGGCCACCTGAGACCACAACAAGACAGGACTAGAACTACTTTGGGAACCAACCAAATCACCACAGCATCCAGAGACCACAACTCTGCCCAGACCTCCAGCTCAACCCAGTTGAGAAACTTCTCTAAAGAACAAGGAATATCAAACACCACCTGAGACTACAACAAGACGAGGCTGGGACTACTTTTGGAACCTACCAAGTCACTGGTGAGTGAAAACACGTGTGCCTCGTGGACAGAGAGGAACCTAAGGAGAGATTTCTTGGGGCTAAAGCCCATATCTATTCTCGAGCGGCTGGTAACAGTCTGGCAGTTTGCCAGTTGAGGAGCCAATCTTGGATGGAGCTTGAAGAAATCATGTTAAGTGAAATAAGTCAGGAACAGAAGGATGAATATGGGATGATCTCATACACAGGCAGAAGATGAAAAACAAGATGGGGGGGGTCAGGCAGTAGCACAGCGGATTAAGCGCACATGGTGCAAAGCGCAAGGACCAGCATAAGGATACTGGTTCGAGCCCCTGGCTCCCCACCTGCAGGGGAGATGCTTCACAGGTGGTGAAGCAGGTCTGCAGGTGTCTATCTTTCTCTCCCCCTCTCTGTCTTCCCCTCCTCTCTCCATTTCTCTCTGATCTATCCAACAACAATGATATCAACAACAACAACAATAATAACTACAACAGTAAAACAACAAGGGCAAAAAAAGGGAAAAAAATAATATTTTTTTTTATTCTAAAAAAGAAAAACAAGATCAGAAGAGAAAACACCAAGCAGAACTTCGACTGGAGCACCAAAGTAAAAGACTCTGGGGTTGGGGTGGGGGACAGCAAAGTTCAGGTCCCAGAAGAGGATGTCAGAGGACCTAGTGGGTGTTATATTGTTGTGTGGAAAAATAAGAAATGTTATACATGTACAAACTATTGTATTTACTGTCAACTGTAAAACATTAATCCCCCAATAAAGAAATTTTAAAAAAGAAAGTCACCCCACAAACACATTTATATCCTTAACTTCCATGAGATATCTCTTCATAATATAATCTGTCATTTTTGGTTAAAATATTTCTGTTTTCTGTTTATTTTCAACCAAGTAAAATGGTTTTGATTCAACTTTCCACCTATAAATGTACAAAAAATAGACTGTCTACCTTTCTTACAATGCTGGTTTCACTTTTACTTCCCCTATAAGCATCTTCACATTGGAGAAATGACCCTCTAATGTCCAACAAATTCAAAAATCTGATTATAAAATCTTTTGATGGCACACCTGTGATTAGTTCTATCTTTTGTTACAACAAAATCAGGAGCCAAAGGATTAAGAAAAGTAGAAAACATTGAAGTGCTGCAAACTGTGTGAAAGTGAATAAATGTCAAGTAAAGGGAACAGATCCTATCAAACAGAAAAAAACCATAGTCTCCGGGGAAATGCAATTAAAGCATATGACATGGACAGGCTGTTGACATTGTGACAGCCGTGGGCAAAAGAATTTTCCAACAAATGTACGGAGCACAGCCACAAAGAGTTTAGGAGCACAGTACTCAAAGATCTAACTTGACTGGCAGCACCAAGGAATGTCTGGTAGCTTTAGTCATAGGAATGTAGCTTGAGGTCAAGACTGGCAAGAACAAGACAGGGCCCCCATCTCTCTGATAGTTTGAGAGTATTGGGGGAAAAATCTCAGGGACCAGATAGACATCTGTTACTTGAAGTGGATTAAGAAGTTGGTGAGCTACAGTCATGTCTGAGATTGCATTATTGTGTCTCTTGTTGCAGCACCACTTACATGTCCTAAAGTAGGAAATCAAGATGGATTGGCAATTGGTAAGCTGAAATCAAAGACCCCCAACTATAGGACAAGCTTATAATATTGCCATCATTTGTAAATTGCACATTGCTCAGAAGAGTAGCTTAAAGTAATGAGTACTCAACTTACTTTTCTCTACAACTACTGTTCTCCTTGGAAAAGGTCAGATTTTTGAGATGTAGGCTTATTTTCTAACAATTCAAGTGAGACTGAAAAATCACTTCTCAGAAGCACTAAACACTTCCCATTTGATAATGATTTTAGTTTCAAGTCATGGACACTAATGTCTGTATAAAGGAGCAAGAAAGTGGGCATGTGGGCACAGAGAATCTAGCAGGTCAGTGAATACATAGCTGGCTAAACAGCAAACTTTATAATCAAGTATCTCTAAGTAACAGCAACAAGAAATTACATTTTTTGTCCCTATCTTCTCCCACCTAAAGGGACTCTGAGAAAAGGGAGACTAATACATGGCCTCAAACTAAAAGCAACAACTGATGTCAAATTTCTAGTCCCAGATTGATGTTTATACTGACCTCCTCTCAAAATGCTGCTGCTTCAGTCAAGCGAGACAACTTTGTGATCTTAGTGGAGTTGTCCAGTTTTAAGACTAAATGGGGAAAAAATGTATGTTTCAAATGAGTCATTGACTTTCTGTTCTAGAGCAAATCTTTTGGATCTTAAGATGGTTGGGCTTTTCCTGAGTCTGCAAAAAGGAATGAAAATAAAATGATTTTCTTTTCAATTGTGCCTGATGCAAAACACTGAGAGGGGAGCAGGCAGTGGCATACCACACTGAGCACACACATTACCATGTGCAAGGACCTGGATTCCAGCACTCCCACCCCTGCTCCCTTTCTGCAGGGGAAGCTTCATGATGTGTAAAGCAAGTCTGCAGGTATCTATCTTTCTCACTCACTATTATTCTGCCATCTTAATTTCTCTCTGTCCTATCAAATAAAATTTTTTTTAAAAAAATGACCACCAAAAGTGGAGGATTGTTAGTGCCAGTACTGAACCCTAGTGATAACTCTGGTGGCAAAATAAAATAAAATAACAACAACAACAAGAGTGCTGAAACAAATAATCCCACAAGTCAGAGCAGAATTTGTATCCCCCGTTATTATATGATTTGATAGAGTCACACAAAAATGAAGTAGCTAAACCACATTGATTTGAAAAGCTAAATACTGAATATTTACTCCATTCATACTATAGAAGTTCAAAGACTTTCACTATTGGTGCTAGAACCAACAGATTCAAAATATCATTGCTTAGGAATACTACTCTACAATTAAAAAGATGAGATTGTAACTCTTGGGACAAAATGGGTGAAGCTAAATGTGATTATGCTAAGTGAAATAAACACAAAAGTAGAAGGAAACACCAAAGTCTTTTTGCTCACCAGAGTTCCGTATCCCATCCCCTCCCCTGACAGCTTTCCTATTATTTAACCCTCTGAGAGTATAGACCAAGAGTCATTATGGGATGCAGAAGGTGGAAGGCCTGGCTTCTGTAATTGCTTCCCGCTGAACATGGCTGTTGACAGATCGATCCATACTCCCAGTCTGTCTCTCTCTTTCCCTAGTGGGGCAGGGCTCTCGGGAAGAGGGGCTCCAGGACACATTGGTGGGGTTGTCTGCCCAGGGAAGTCCGGTTGGCATCATGTTAACATCTGGCTGAAAAAAGAGTTAACATATAAAGCCAAATAAATTGTTGACTAGTCATGAACCTAAAGGCTGGAATAGTTCAGATGAAGAGTTGAGGGATCTCCATTTTGTAGATAGGCCTATTTTAGTTACATTCCAAAGGGCCCATGACTATACTAGTTTTTCAGTTGAAGATCCATTAAGTATAGATTATTTGTCTCTTGGGGGTAATTAATTTTTTCTGTCTATGTGCATATTTGTGATTTGGCAATGGTTTGTAATATGAAATTGAAAGGATTTCAGGGGTATAACTTCACACCCCACCTACCACCAAATTGCTGTGCCTCTCTCCATAACTACCATGATTCTTTCAAAGACTGAGAGAAAGTTTGGTTGTTTTTTTTTCTTTTTGAAATTTATTATACTTTAGTTATCTATAGTTTGCACATGAGCAAAAACACAAAGTACTAAACTCCAAGTTCAGAGGTCCTTTCTGAGCAAAGGAACCTGCATAACTATATAGGTCACTCATCCATTAGAACTGCTCTGTCCCAGTGTAACTGTGCTGACTATAAGGAAAACAGAGGTATTTAGGCATAGATTTCTTCACCTTCGTTTTACCCTTTATAAATATAGAAATATCCTGTAACCATAATGTTCTTTTTTCCACCATCTCATCACATAAAGTATGCTTCTTGTGAAAGCTAGTTCATTCCGTTGTGGTCTACATTCCATGCCATTATCACTTTTACAAATACGTTTCCTCTATCAAGTGCTTTAGTAAACCATTAATAAATAAAAAAATATAAACCCCTAATAAAGTTATTTTTAAAAAGCATTGACTCTGAATACCTTTCTAATTTCTATTTCATTTCCATAATTATCTGGGCAACAAAGGTTCTAGAAACTATCTTCAAAATGTAAAATCCAAACCTGACCTTTTTTTAATCATTTCCATCATTCTTCTAGTTTAAACCAGATTCATGCTGCCACATTGCTAGTATGCTGAACAATCTGTCTGCCTCCAACTCTTGCTCCTCTAGAAACCATGCTCCAGAAAACACAATGACTTTTTAAAACATAAGTAGAGTCTTATCTACCTTCCACTCTGGTTCTATGAAGGAAATTGTCTATGAAACTATCTGTGAAGTATTTTTAAACAAATAATTGGTTTTATAAGTCTTGCAATACTTTCCTTTTTAATATATTTGATTTCTTTATTGGCTAGAGACAGCCAGAAATCAAGAGGAAAGGGGAGGTAGAGAGGGAGAGACAGAGAGACATCTGCAGCCCTGCCCTCCTTCACCACTTGCAAAGCTTTCACCCTGCAGGTGGAGACCAGGTTTTTGCACATTGTTACATGTGCACTCAATCAGGTGCACCACAACCTGGCACCTTTTTTTTCTCCAGTCACCAGAACTTCACCGTTCCAAGTTAAATTTTTGAGACAGAAAGAGAGACAGAAGGTGAGGGGGAAAGATACACAATCCCATAGCTTCTTCCTGCACAGTGGGGACCAGGCTCAAACCAGGGGCATTTGTATGTTAAAACACAATATCCAAGTGAGCTATCTTGTCAACACTGTACTTTTAATTTTTTTCTTTATGGGGGGATTAATAGTTTACAGTCAACAGTAAAATACAGTAGTTGATACGAGTGTAACATTTCTCAGTTTTCCACATAACACTCTAACCCTCCATTTAGGTCCTCTTACTTTTAATTTTTTATATAAAATTCCATTATTCTTAATTACATATCAATTTATGTGGTTTCTTCTGCTAAAAGTCCCTTCTAATCTAGAATTAAATGTTCACATTTTCTTTGCATATCTTTAATGATTTAATTTTGTTTCTTATACTTACCTGTCTAATGAATCTAATCTAAGAATAGAATTTGGGATATAATTTTATTTTTCAAGTATCTAAACAATTGTGCCATCAAAAGTTATTAAATAATCCTTCCATTACCCCCACTAGATAAGATCATGTTATTCATACACTAATTTTATTATAAAATCAAGAAGACAGTAATGGCCATAGCTCCTGTTCTTTTAAAAATATTTTTAAATTTATTTTTAATTTTTTATATTTATTTATGTATCTATTTTTCCTTTTGTTGCCCTTGTTTTTTTTTCAGTTGTTGTAGTTATCATTGTAGTTGTTACTGATGTTGTTGTTGTTAGATAGGAAAGACAGAAATGGAAATAGGAGGGGAATAATACAGAGACGGGGAGAGAAAGATAAACACCTGCAGACCTGTTTCACTGCCTGTGAAGCGACTTCCCTGCAGGTGGGGAGCCAGGGGCTCGAACCCAGATTCTTACGCTGGTCCCCGCACTTAGCGCCACATGCGCTTAACCCAAAGATATTTTATTTATTATTTATTACATATGAGAGTTTCTCATGAGACAGAGAAAAGGAAGGAGAATGAGACAAACCAGCTACTCTGTTACATCAGATACTAGGGATCAAACCAAGAACCTCAAGAATATAATTTCAATACTTTACCAGTTGAGCTATTTCTCTAGCCACATGTGCTTATTTTTCTTCTGGGCTATTTCCTTCCATTGACCCAGATACTGTTTCTTGTACCAGTTCCACATTTTCTTGGCTTTCGTAGGGTAGAGTACAGAAGGGGTGAGAGGTTGATTAGTTAGAATATGTGATATGACAAGTTCTTTCTATTTACTCTTCCTTTCAAAAGTTCCTTGGCTAGTTTCATTGTTTATTTCTCCAGATGATCTTTAGAATCTTTTCAAGATATTCCAATATAAATTCTTCAGGAGATTGGAGTAAAAATTATATTGGACTCATAAATTATTTTGAAACTAATCCAACAACTTAATACAATTCACTGTTGCTGTCCAAAATTATGATCTGCATCTGTATTTATTTCTCCTCAATTGTAGCACTCAATTTTTGTTTACTTTTTGCTTTTCTTCACACACACACAAAAAAAAAACAACCAAAAAAACAGATCTTCTGCTGTAAATTTATTTCTATGGTCTGTTTTCTTTCTGATCTCGGCAAATGAACTTTTCTGGTAACATTTTCTAATGAGGTTTTGTCGTTTAGATGAAAACTGTTGATGTTATGTGTATATTGTTCACATAATTTTTTGAACAATTTGAATTCAACTTCATGAGGATTTTCAGGAAGCATTAGTAGAATCTGTAAATAATTAAGATAATTTCTCCTTTGTAAAATGGTTATTCTTGTCACTTCTACTTCATAATGTGTTGCTATTGTTAGAGAGTTCATAATATGATGACATAAATGATAACACTAAAAAAATTACAGTAACAACAATGAAGGGAATAAATGACAGTATGACACTATTTCTGACAGGTATGTGTTCAGTATTTTACCTTCAGAGTCCCTTCAGCAAAATAATCTGGTCTCCAGAAAGTGAAAAACACAAAGTAGAACTTGGTCTGAATGGGGTGTATTGGATGAATGCAAAGGACTCTGGGGAAAGAGGTGAAGGGATGAGGTGGAGAGGTTGTTGGGGTCCTGGTGAACAATGGTGTAAAAGGACCTAAATTGGGGGTGAGAGTGTTCTGTAGACATCTATTACAGGGAAAAAATAGATTGTACCATGTGCCAACAACTGTACTGTAAGCCATCAGTCCCCAGAATAAAATGATTTTTAAAGGCTGAAAAAAAGGAATAGACATTCAAGATGAGAAAGAAAAAAAAAAAAAGAAATAGTCTGGTCCCATCTTTTGTTATCATCATCATATTTGTAGTAGTCTGATGAATAATGACAGCAGTACTCTATGTATTTTTCTCAGAAAATAACTTTGTATTGACATACTATGCATACCATAAAACTGATGTTTTAAATGGGACACTCAGTTGCTTTTACTATATTCAGAACTAACTTGTGAGGTGTTAATACATAATTACACATTTTTCTTTTTCTCATAAGAAACCCCATGCAGGGTCCAGCAAGATAATTCACTATGAGGCTGCCAGCTTTGCCTTGCATTTGATCCAGATTCAAGCTTGGCCCTCACCAAACTGGTGGAAACTTTTGTGCTATAGTCTCTCTCTCTCTCTCTCTCTCTCTCTCTCTCTCTCTCTTTCTCTTTGTGTGTATGTGTCTTTTCTATCTGAAAAAAAAGTCTACGTAGAACAATGAACACTTGCTGATGAAAAAAAAAAAAGGAAGGAAGGCCATATACACTGACACTATCAACTCCCTTCACATTCCAGCCATCTACTAAAACACATTTTGTCCCTAAGCATTTCTCTGGAAGACAACTAAAATAGGCCTACTAGCATTAAAATAATAGAAATAGCCTAGTAGGCCTATTTTAGTTGTCTTCCAAAGGGCCCATGACTCTACTAGTTTTTCTTCCTGACATCTGATATGCATGTGGACCCAAGTTATTGTCTGATGAGATGATGTCATGGCTGAAAAAAGGACCAGAAAACTGGATCTGGGAAGAGAGTAGCTCCCAAATATGGGAAAGGTGTATAAATATTGTTGACTATAAATCCCATCGATTTGATATGATCCAGGGCCTATATTCAGCTTAGGAGCCTATGTGACCTCTGCATCCCTGTAGATCTGAGCTCGCATTCTGTGGTCATGAGTAGCAATGTTCCAAGTTACACTAGTTTCAGGAGCCATCTTCCTCAGGTGGTAGATAGAGTATGTTATCCAACACCCTTCTGAGGATGGAACATTCTCTACCATTGTTGATGCAAATTGAGGGCAAGTTTCTATGGGGGCCCCCAAAGGGGTCCATTATGTTGTTCCTGATGGAGCTGACCAGTGACACTGAAGAGAGGGATCTATTCGAGGTCTAGGCTCATCATGTCTGTGTGGGGATCCCAAGGCTAGGGCCTCAGCTGATGGGGTGGCCTGATAGTGACTAAAGAGTTATAATTAAAGTATGCCAGTCTCTTACCTTTATTCAACCTTTGTAGTCCTTACTTTGATAGGGTTAGCTTTGGAGTGACTGAAGGAAGTGTCATAGGAAGTAGGTGAGGAGAGTATCTAGGTATAAGTAGAAACTATTTCATTAGATACTTTATGGTGTCTTTTTAGGTCTTTCTACTTGCTTACTTCATTTATTAGCTCACTGCAAACTATTGTGCACTTTTGCTTTCAGGTATATATTTTGCCCTAATTTATGAATACATGTGTACATCTGCCCTATATCATGGGACCTGGGCTATATCTAGGTTTTGAGGCTTTCTTAGGAAACAAACCACTCAAAATGGAATTAAGGAGTCCTGTGAGAAAGAAAATTAATGATGCTGAAGGGTTGACATTCCATGCCTGACATCTCTGGACACAGTCTGAAGTGAAGCATGCTGAGGTGATATATGTTGCATTGATTAGTTTGGGATCATCAGATGCAGTATCATTTGGGGCCGGGCTAGGTTTGCTGGAAAGATAGATGAGGAACTCGTGGCGGCGTGGTAATACAATTCTTTATTGATGTGGATGCTCCAGAGTCGGATATGAGCACAGCGAGTTTAGGCCACGTGGAGCTAGCAAAATGGCAGCCTCCTGCTATGCATGCCTGTCCTTTTCCAGGTATTCTCCAGGTTGGGACATGGAAAAGAAAGAGAGAGAGAGCGGAAACAGGAGTGCCTTTTATAGAATTCCAGAAGTGGCAAGTCGGGACGGAATTGGCTAGGAAAGGGGGTGGAGAAAACAAGGCACTACAAGTTATGAGACTACAAGTTAATATGAGTGTACATCAGCACCATTCCCACCAACAAAGGACTGTTTGGATCATGCCACTCCCCAGTGAAGCTGAACATATATGCTCACCCTCCACCCAGAGATTTTTACTTTGGTGCCCTACTCCAAACTCCGTCAGATCTTGCTTTTTTTAAAAATTTTTTTATATTTATTTTATTTACTTATTCCCTTTTGTTGCCCTTGTTGTTTTATTGATGTAGTTACTATTGTTGTTGTCATTGTTGGATAGGACAGAGAGAAATGGAGAGAGGGAGGGGAAGACAGAGAGGAGGAGAGAAAGATAGACACCTGCAGACCTGCTTCACCACCTGTGAAGCGACTCCCCTGCAGGTGGGGAGCCGGGGTTCAAACCGGGATTCTTATGCCCGTCCTTGTGCTTTGCGCCACCTGCGCTTAGCCCACTGCACTACAGCCCGACTCCCTGGATCTTGCTTTTAGTTTCCCTTTCTGTTCTTCTCTCTTAACTTCTGTTTATGAGTGGGATCATCCCATACTCATCTTTGTCTTTCTGACTTATTTCACGTAACATAATTCCTTCTAAATCCAACCAAGATGGGTCAGAGAAGGTGGGTTCATTGTTCTTAATAGCTGCATAACATTTATTCCCTTTTATCTCTTTTTCTATTATCTCTGATAACCACCATATTTTTCGCAGACTAATACTCTGTTCATTATTACTATTATTTAAATTGGCAAACGCTAGAAGAAGATTATTTAAATTCATTTATTTTAGTTATTTATATTCCCCATGAGTGAAACCATCAGTAGTTTCTTTCAATTATTATTTCAGTTGTCACAGTGACCTCCAGTTTCATCCATTTTGTCCCAATCAATACAATATTATCTTTTTAAATGACTTGTTAATATTCTACTAAGTACACATATCAGTCATTTGTCAATGGACATTTAATTTGATTCCCTATTTTGGCTACTATGAGTAGTGCTGTCATGATCACAGGGATTCAGTTTTGAATTTGTGTATTAATGCAGCTTGGATATATGCCTAGGTGTAGCATTGCAGAATAACAAGACATTTCCATTTTCATTTTTTAAGATCCTACAGACTTCCAGAGGTGTGACCATGACAGAATAGCCACAACAAATCTCACTCCCCTCACAGCCAGAAAATGTAACATAATGCCACACCAAACCTAATCAGACCACAAAGGGATTTTCAGAAGAAATATTCTTGGCTAAAGATAGAAACATGAGCTTAGCCTGAGGGTGGAGAAAGAGAGTGAGTGGAATGGACACTCCAGGGTTGAAGGCAATATGCCTGCCAGTCACTGGCTTCATCTTGGCAGACTACAATAAACTCTAATGCTCTGGCCCTAGGCAACCTCCCAATGGAACTAAAATGCTAAACCACTCAAAAGGAGTCACCATTGTGGCAGACAAGAAAGTGAACTGACTGCTGGCTGCTGAGATATACAAAAATGATTTGAATTGCCCATTTTACAAAAGGGAGAAGCTTGTGTTAGAATACCCAAAGGTACTCAGGCTAAGAAAATTAGTCTTGGGGGCTAGGCGGTCGTACACCCAGTTAAACACACATAGTATGAAATACAAGGACCCGTACAAGGATCCAGGTCCAAGCCCCAGATCCCCACCTGCATAGGAGATGCTTTGTAAGCAGCAAAGCAGATCTTCAGGTGTCTCTCTTTCTTTCTTCCTATCTACTACTCCTCTCTCAATTTTTCTCTGCCTTATCCAATAAAATGGAAAAACATGTCTTTCAGGAGCAGTGGATTCACAGTGCAGGCACCAAGCCCCAGCAATAACCCTGGAGACAAAAAAAAAAAAAAAAAAGGAAAATGAGTCTTTACCCATTTGAGCATGCAGAAGAGGACTGTGCTTGCTCTATGATTCCTCAAAGGTTGGATGGATGAAAGGCAGAACACTCATACTAGGCCTTATACATCCCAATAACTAATACAGCAGCATATGAAGCCAAGCTAAGTGCAGAAACAGAAAAATAAAAGCAGCCTTTTAGAAATTTAAAGGTTCTTGCAAAAAGTGAGTCCACAGTAGAAATTCAGGAAGTTGCAATATCAGAGGATTTATCAGAGAAAGAATTTAGAGAATTCATCATGAGAGTAACTCAAGAAATTCACAACTGTCAACATAGAGAATCAGACTTAAGAACAAAACGAAAAGACACAGGAAGGAGTGGTTCTGTAGTGTAGTAGTTATCATGTCTGCTTTACAAAAAGATACAGGAGCCAAGGGAATCTTCACTCAAGTCATGGAAATCCTGAAAGAAAAAGTTCCACACAGAGTTACAAGATATAAAAATTGCATTAATATTATATTTCTTAGTGATTCAGTAATGGTTTATAAGATTACAAAATAGGAGTGGTATTGCTTATATGACACCCACAACCAGAGTTTTGTGAGTCTCATCTCTGATAGCCAGCATAATTCTCACAAAGTCTGAGAGACACTTTGGTTATTTTGGGGAACAAGTTTATTTATTTCAAGTATCTATATTTCACATATGAGTGAAGCTACTGGTAGTTTTCTACCTCGTTATTTATTTCACTAATCATAATAACTTGCCAGTTGAAAAATCATATTATATTGAATATGATATAACTTCTTTATCCAGTCATCTGGTGATGGATATTTATGTCACCTGGTTATTGTGAATATGCAGCCTATAAACATATGTCTCTTTGAATTAGAATTTTCATGCTGTTTGGATACATATCTCAGACTGATATTGCTGGATCATAGGTCTTCCCATTTTTTATTTGTTTAAGGACTCTCCGGAGTCTTTTCCATAGGGGCTGCACCAGTTTACATTCCCACCAACAGTATACCAAACTTCCATTTTTTCTACACATCCTCACCAATACCTGTCATTTACTGTTTTATTGCTATAGATCATCCTCACAGATGTGGGGTGAAAACTAATGTGGGTTAAATTTTCATTCATCTAATGTAAGCGAAGTGGAATATTTTTTCATGTATCTGTGGGCCATGTGTGTATCTTTCTTTGAAAACTTCTATTAAGATCACTTGACAATTTTATTGGGTAATTTGTGTTTCTTTTGTTGAACTATGTGATTTCTTTATATATACTTGATAACAACCCCTTGTGAGACATGCAATGGTTAGTATTGTTTCCCAATTGCTGGATTGATATTTTATCCTTGTGTGACTTTCACTCAATGAGTAGAAGGTTTTTAATTTGATATACAACAATTTTTTATTCCCAGAATTTTTTATCAATTCGATAATGATCAACAAGATTGTAGGATAAGAGGGGTACAATTCCACACAGTTCCCATCACCAGAGTTCTGTATTCCATCTCCTCCATTGGAACCCTTCCTATTCATTATCCCTTTGGGAGTATGGACCCAGGATCATTATGGTGTGCAGAAGGTGGAAGGTCACACTTCTGTAATTACTTCTCCACTGGCCATAGGTGTTGGCAGGTTGATTCATATTCTTAGCCTGTTTCTATCTTTCCCTAATGGGGAAGAGCACTGGAAAGGTGAGGTTCCAGGAAAATTGGGTGAGGTCATCTGCCAAGGGAAGTCAGGTTGGTGTCATGGTAGCACCTGCCACTTGGCAGAGTAATGTTGCTGAAGGGTTAACACCCCATGCCTGGTGTCTCTGGACGCCTTCCAAAATGAAACATGTCAAGGTGGTTTGGTGTATTGTTTGGTTGAGATCAGCAGGTGCAGTATCAAATGGTATGGATAAAGAGAAGCATGAAGGAAAATGAGCAAAACCCTAGAGGTTCTAGGACTAGGAGAAATATGGATTATATAATGAGGAAGTTTCCTTGCTATCTTAGAGTTTAATAAGGCAATACGTAGTCATTTTTATGACCAAGTTATTTAGAATTTGGTTTACTTTGAAAATCCTGTGGTTACGATTTTCTGTATCATAAAAGACCTGACTGTGACTTATGTCATTTCATACTATTTACAAATAACTATATCTTATACACTGACAATACCAGTTACTTTTGGTCTCCCTGGTCAAAAATTATAGGAGATTTAATATTTTTAAAAAGTCATTATTTGAAATGCATTAACAATTTAGTCAGGTTACTAATTTGAAACTTTAAGTGCTTAGATTGAAGGAATATATACTCAGAACTGAGGTCTATGCATTTAGAAGTTCAAGATAGGGAGCTGGGCAGTGGTGCCGCGGGTTAAACACACCTGGTGGAAGGCACACAGACCTGCATCAGGATCTCAGTTCGAGCCCCAGGCTCCCCACCTGCAGGGGGTTCACTTCACAGGCGGTGAAGCAGGTCTGCAGGTGTCTTTCTCTCCCCCTCTCTGTCTTCCCCTCCTCTCTTGATTTCTCTCTGTCCTATCCAACAACAGTGATAGCAATAACAATAATAACAATGACAATAAAAAACAAGGGCAACAAAAGGAAAAACAATTTTAAAGTTTGAGACATTCAATTTATTTTCCCCTCTCATAATGATTAAATAGTGATTTATAAGACTATAAGTAAATAGGAGTGTATATTAATGCCCTTCCCTCCACCAAATGTCTGTGTCCCTATGTAGCCACAGCTCTCTCTAGTGGAGCTGAAAATCTGCTCTCCCTCCAGAGATTTTTATTTTGGTGCAATACTCCAAACTCAGTCAATTTCTACTTTGAGTTTCCCTTTCTGTTGTTTCTCAACTTCCGTTTATGGGTAGAATCATCCCATACTCGCCTTTCTCTTTCTAACTTATCTCACTTAACATAATTCCTTCTAGCTTCATCCAGAATGGGTCAGAGAAGGTGGGTTCATTATTCTTAATAGCATAATAGTATTCTGATGTGTATATATACCACAACTTTCTCAGCCATTCATTTGTTGTTGAGCACTTGGGTTGTTTCCAGGTTTTGGCTATTATGAATTGTGCTTCTATGTACATACGTGTACACATAGCTTTTTGGATGGGTGTGTTTGCTCCTTAGGATATATCTCTCAGAGAGGAATTATTAGGTCATAAGGTTCATTTCTAGTCTTGTGAGGGTTCTCCAGACTGTTCTTCATAGGGGTTGCCCAATTTACATTCCCACCACCAACAGGGCTCCTTTGTCCCCACAACCTCTCCAGCATTTGTTGTTGCTGTGATTTCTGATGTATGACATTCTCACAGGGGTGAGGTGGTATCTCATTGTTGTCTTTATTTGCATTTCTCTACCAATAAGTGACTTGAGCAATTTTTCATATGTCTGTTGGGCTTTTGTACCTCTTTTCTAGTGATTATTATGTTCATATCCTCTACCCACTTTCAGATTAAGTCATTTGCCTTTTTGTTGCTGTGTTTGCTGAGTTCTTTATATATTTTGGTTATTAGTCTCTTATCTGATATATGGCATGTAAAGATCTTCCCCCATTCTGTAAGGAGTCTCTTTGTTTAGGTGATGGTTTCTTTTTTTTTAATTTCTTTATTAGGGGGTTAATGGTTTACAATTACATGGATAACATTTCCTAGTTTTCAGCATAACAATTCAACCCCTACTAGGTCCTCCTCTACTATGATGTTCCAGGACCTGAACCCTCCTCCCCACCCCAGAGTCTTTTATTTTGGTGCAATGCACCATAAGTGGTGGCTTCTTTTGCTGTGCAGAAGCTTTTCAATTTGATGTAGTACCACTGATTTATTTTTGTTTTAGTCTTCCTTACAATTGGGTCTGTATCATCAAAGATGCCCTTGAGATTTAGATGGAAAAGAGTTTCACCAATATTTTGCTCTAAGCATTGGATAGTTTCTGATCTAACAGTCAGAGGTCTTTGATCCATCTGGATATGACTTTTGTTTCTGGTGAGATAGTGTTTTTGTTTCATTGTTCTGCACATTTTAACCCAGTTATCCAAGCACCATTTATTGAAGAGATTTTCTTTTCTCCACTTAATATTTTAAAAGTAGATGTCCATAGGTGTGGGGGTTTAGTTCTGGGCTTTCAATTCTGTTCCACTGGTCACACAGACACACAATATGTTTTTGTTCCAGTACCAATCAGCTTTGATTATAATGGCCTTATAATATAGTTTGCAATCTGGGAGTGTGATGCCTCCATTTCTGTTTCTTTTTCTCAACATTGTTTTTAGCAATTCTAAGTGTTTTCTGTTTCCAGATAAATGGTTGTAATTTTTGTTCTATTATTTTACAGAAAATTGGTGGGACCTTGATGGGTATCTCATTAAATTCATATATGGCTCTGAGTAGTATACTCATTTTGATGATATTTATTCTTCTAATCCATGACCATAGGATATCTTTCCATTTCTTGTATCATTTTCTATTTTCTTGAATAGTGACCCACAGTTTTCAGTAAACAAGTCTTTTGTTTCTTTGCTTAGGTTTATTCCTAGATATATTATTGAATTTCCTGTGATAGTGAGTGGAAGTGATTTCTGGATATCTTCTTCTTCTGACTTAGTGTTTGCATAATAGAATGCCACTGGTTCTTGTATGTTAATTTTGTAGCCTGAAATCTTGCTATATTGCCTAATAATTTCAAGAAATTTTCTGTGGGATTTTTTAGTTTTTTCTACATGTACTATCATATCATCTGCAAATAGAGAGAGTTTGACTTCTCCCCTTTCCAGTCTGTATTCTTTTGATTCTTTTCTCTTGCCTGATTGCTAAGGCAAGAACTTCCAGTACTATATTGAAGAGTAAAGGTGATAGTGGACAGCCCTGTCTAGTCCTGGATCTATGGGGGAATGCTTTCAGCTTTTTCCTGTTAAGTAATGTGTTGGCTGTAGATTTTCTGGATATAGACTCCACTACATTAAGGAATTTTCCATCTATTCCTATTTTTGTAGTGTTTTGATCATGAATGGAGGCTGGGCTTTTTTCAAAGGCTTTCTCTGCATCTACTGAGATAGTTATGTGGTTTTTGGCTTTGCTTTTATTGATGTGAATCATATTTATTGATTTACATAAATCCAACCAGCCTTGCATTCCTGGGATAAATCCCACTTGGTCGTGTTGCAAAATCTTTTTAATATACCACTGTATATATATTGCTGTATCCTATTGGCTAGAACAATTTACTTATTCTGTCTGGCTTTAGTGTTCCTTTTCCATGGAGTAAGGTTTCCAAACAAATCTTAGATCTTTATAGCCCAAAAGTGTTTCATGGATGCTTCCTTCTATGTATTTTACAATTTAGGATCTAATATCCAGTTCTTTTATCCATTTTGGAGTAATTTTAGTATAGCTTTCCACTTTTCCCAACACCATTTGTTAAAGAGGCATCTTTTTTTTTTTCTTTGAGTAGTTGGATTCTTTTGTTATATATTAGATGTCTATATGTGTGAGTTTATTTCTAGGTACTCTATTCTGTTTCACTGGTCCTTGGGATTTTAAATCAAAAACTTTCACTTTTATCCCATTGAATATGATATTAGCTGTCTATTTTTAATATGCAGTCTTTATTATATTGAGTAATGTCTTTTTTGTTCCCAACTTCTGAATCATAAATGAGTGTTGAATCTGGTCAAATATCTTTTATGCATCTATTTATATAACCATGAAGTTTTCATCGTTCTACTGTTAATAAGGTTTACTGACATTAGTTCATTTGCCTATGTTTAACCATCTTTGGTCTTGGTGCATCATGCACTTTATATGTTGTTAGATTTGATTTGCCAATATTTTGTTGGGGATCTTTGTGTCAACCAGGGGTATATATTTGAAAAAAGATGATCCTGATGAAATATGTTACCTTAATTGTTATTTTTGTGGAGAGACTTGGTTTCAGGCTTCCCTACACTGCTATTTTTGATATCAGAGCTACTCCTTTCTTCTTAAGACATGGCTTCCTTTTCAAGTATTTTAAAGGTCAATCTAAATTAGTTGTGTAATAAATCCTGTGTCGGGCTTCCCTATGGATATTTTCCATTACCTAGTGTTTTTATTTAATGGGTTATACTTTCTTTGTAGGTCTTGCCAGTTTTGTTGTTGTTTAAAACTGAAAATTTCACATAATATAATTTGGCAGCCCTAGAAGTCAGTCATCTCCTCCCTCTGTTTACAGAGTTTATTGTTGTCACTAGTTGTTGGTGGTATGTTATTCATTTACTGACATTTCCAAACTGATTAATGTGTGTGTGTGTGTGTGTGTGCGTGTGTGTGTGTGTGTGTGTGACCACTGAAGCCTCTGCTTGGTTAACTTAATGGTAGCTAATGATTGGACAAAGATTTCATTAAGCACTTGGACCAATAATTTTCCCAATCTTTGCCAGGGGCTCTGTGTGCCTATTGGGTAACAAATTCAACACTCAATCAGGCAGTTTCCAGTTCTGATTTAGCTTTCATTTCCTCCTTATGCAGAACTTCAATATCAGTCATAGTTGAAAGCTTAATGCTTTCTCAAGTCCTTCCTGAGCATGTGCACAGCTGTGTGCAGCCCTGGGCATACACACAGCCTTCTAAATTTTCAGGACTGTGTAAGAGTTTTTCAAAGCCCCTATAGACTTCATTCCCCAGCTTTTCTTTTTTAACTTTATAGTTAGTCTATTGCTTGCTCCAACTGTTATCCACAACTCCAGACAGCTGCAAAGTTAATTACTCTCTTGTAATTAGTTTCAGAAATAACCCCTCAGGAAAAGGCTTTTCACACTGGGTTAGCTCTGGGTCAAGTCAAGTAAAGATAAGTCTTAAAATTATGGTTATTCACAGAACCATCAGAGAAGTCAAAGAATAGCAACTTGCTGAAGGCTGGGGTAGTGGTGGTGACAGGGCAGGTGTTGAAAGAGTTCCAGTCCCATTCTCACTCCTCAAATGGCTGCTACTTTTGTCTTGACTGTGGACTTAGGATTTCTCAGGCTGATGTTAGAGTTTGGGGTGGGGGGAAACAATAGAGCCAGTTAGTATGCCACAAGGCTCAGAATTCCTACTGAAAATCTATCATTCTTCTTGGATAAACACATGATAGAACAGTAGGAATATTTTATTTATTTCCCAAGTTCTAAAAAAAAAAAATGAAACTGATTAAGACTATTTTTTCTCAATTTTTTTGTTCACTTTTATTTTGTTTTTGCCTCCAGAGTTATTGCTGGAGCTAAGTGAATCCAATGCTCCTGGCAGTCAATTTTTCCATTTTATTCCATAGGACAGAGAGAAATTGAAAGGACAGGGGAAGGTAGAGAGGGAGAAAGAAAGGCACCTGTAGACCTGCTTCGCCAACTGTGAAGCATTTTCCAAGCAGGTGGGAAGCAAGGGGCTCGAATCTAGTTCCTTCCGCAGGTCTTTGTTCTTAGTACTATGTGCGCTTAGCAGAGTGTGCCACCACATGACCCCTGAATGTTCTTATTTTACCACTAACGAGGGAATTTTCAGAAGTCTCTATCTCTCATTGCACTGCCATCATTTGACTTAATTTACTTTTTGAGAGCACAGCCTTTAAGTTAAATTTTATCTATATATATATATATATATATATATATATGTCATACAAACTCATAAAATATCATTGGAAAATAAAGTGAAATTTTACTGTTATTTTTTTCTTTATTTTTGTTAATAGTGTATTACAGAATTATAAGATTTCAGGGGTAAGCCAGAGAGATGGCATAATGATTATGCTAAAAACTTTCATATCTGAGACTCAGAGCTTCCAGGTTCAATTGCTGCTACAACCATAAACCAGAAATGAGCAGTGCTGATTTAAAAAAAATGTTAGGAGTATTTCGACCCAACAAACATGCAAACATGGTGTGTGGTGTGAGTCACCACAGCCTACACCAAAGTTTTGTGCCATCCCATAAGCACAACAGTTGTTGCACAAAGTCTAAGGGAAGAGACAGTTTGGTTATTTTTTTCACAAGTTCATTTGCTTTAGTCCTCTATATTCTACACATGAATGAAACCATTCAGTGGTTTTTGGTTTTTTTTTACTCTGATTTTTTTTATTGGGGAATTAATGTTTTACATTCAACAGTAAGTACAACAGTTTGTACATGCATAACATTCCGCAGTTCCTAATATAACAATACAATCCCCACTAGGTCCTCTGAATCCTTCTTGGACCTGTATCCTCTCCACCAACCCCCAAACCCCAGAGTCTTTTACTTTGGTGCGATATGCCAATTCCATTTCAGGTTCTACTTCTGTTTTCCTTTCTGATCTTGTTTTTCAACTTCTGCCTGAGAGTGAGATCATCCTATATTCATCCTTCCATTTCTGACTTATTTCACTTAAAATGAATTTTTTAAGGCCCATCCAAGATCAGCTGATAACGGTGAAGTCACCATTTTTTTTACAGCTGAGTAGTATTCCATTGTGAATATATATACCACAACTTGCTCAGACACTCATCTGTTTTTAGACAGCTGGGTTGCTTCCAAGTTTTAGCTATTACAAATTGTGCTGCCAAGAACATATGTGTACACAGATCTTTTTGTATGGATATGTTGGGTTCCTTAGGATATATCCCCAGGAGAGGAATTGCAGGATCATAGGGTAGGTCAACAAACAGAAAATTATTAAAAGTAACAGAATTTGGAAACTAAACAACATACTCCTTAAGAACCACTGGGTCAGAGATTCACTCAAGCAGGAAATTCAAATGTTCCTGGAAAAATGAAAATGAAGACACAACCTATCAAAATAGTTGGGACACAGATAAAGCAGTACTGAGAGGGAAACTTAATAGCCATACAATCATATATTAAACAACAAGAAAAAACTTAAATGAACGACATTACTGCACACCTCTAGGACTTAGAGGAAGAGGAACAAAGAACCCTAAAGCAACCAGAAGGACAGAAATCACTAAAATTAGAGCAGAAATAAACAACATTGAAAATAAAAGAACCATACAAAAGATCAATGAAGCCAAATGTTGGTTCTTTGAAAGATTAAACAAAATTGACAAACCCCTAGCCAGACTCACCAAGCAAAAAAGAGAGAAGACTCAAATTAATAGAATTGTAAACGATGCAGGAGATATCACAACTGACACCACAGAAATCCAGAGAATCCTGTGAAACTTCTACAAAGATCTATACGCCACCAAGCTAGAGAATCTGAAAGAAATGGAACAATTCCTAGAAGCATATGCCCTTCCAAAACTGAACCAAGAAGAACTACAAAATCTAAAAGCACCAATCACAGACAAAGAAATTGAAACCATTATTAAAAAATCTCCCCAACAACAAAAGTCCTGGACCAGATGGCTTCACAAATAAATTCTACAAAACTTTCAGAAAACGGTTAGTACCCATACTTCTTAAGATTTTCCATAAGATTGAAGAAACAGGAATACTCCCTTCCACCTTTTATGAAGCCAACATCACCCTGATACCAAAAGCTTATAGGGACAGAACAAAAAAGGAAAACTACAGACCAATATCTCTGATGAACATAGATGCCAAAATATTAAACAAGATCTTGGCCAAACGGATACAGCAACATATCAAAAAGATTGTTCATCACGACCAAGTGGGATTCATCCCAGGAATGCAAGGCTGGTTCAACATCTGTAAGTCAATCAATGTCATTCACCACATCAATAAAAGCAAAGCCAAAAACCACATGATTATCTCAATAGATGCAGAGAAAGCCTTTGACAAAATTCCACACCCATTCATGCTCAAAACTCTACAAAAAATGGGAATAGATGGGAAATTCCTCAAGATAGTGGAGTCTATATATAGCAAACCTACAGCCAACATCATACTCAATGGACAGAAGCTGAAAGCATTCCCCCTCAGATTGGGGACTAGACAGGGCTGTCCACTGTCACCGTTACTCTTCAACATAGTATTGGAAGTTCTTGCCAGAGCAAACAGGCAAAAGAAAGAGATCAAAGGAATACAGATTGGAAGGGAAGAAGTCAAGCTCTCACTATTTGCAGATGATAGTATACATAGAAAAACCTAAAGAATCCAGCAGAAAACTACTGAAAGTTATTAGGCAATATAGCAAGGTATCAGGCTACAAAATCAATGGTCAAAAATCAGTGGCATTTCTTTATGCAAACACTAAATCCGAAGAAGACATCCAGAAATCACTCCCATTTACTGTTTCAGCAAAATCAATCAAAGACCTAGGAATAAAGTTGACCAAAGAAGTGAAAGACTTGTATGCTGAAAACTATGAGTCGCTACTCAAGGAAATAGAAACTGATACCAAGAAATGGAAAGATATCCCATGCTCATGGATTGGAAGAATAAATATCATCAAAATGAATATTCTCCCCAGAGCCATATACAAATTTAATGCAATACTCATCAAAGTTCCACCAAGCTTCTTTAAGAGAATAGAACAAACACTACAATCATTTACCTGGAACCTGAAAACACCTAGAATTGCCAAAACCATCTTGAGGAAAAGAAACAGAAATGGAGGCATCACACTCCCAGACCTTAAACTATATTATAAAGCCATCATCATCAAAACAGCATGGTTCTGGAACAAAAATAGGCACACAGACCAGTGGAACAGGATTGAAAGCCCAGAAATAAATCCCCACACCTACGGACATCTAATCTTTGATAAGGGGGCCCAAAGCATTAAATGGAAAAAGGAGGCTGTCTTCAATTAACGGTGCTGGGAAAACTGGGTTGTAACATGCAGAAGAATGAAATTGAACCACTATATCTCACCAGAAACAAAAATCAACTCCAAATGGATCAAAGACCTAGATGCCAGACCAGAAACAATCAAATACTTAGAGGAAAACATTGGTAAAACACTTTCCCACATACACCTCAAGGACATCTTTGATGATTCAAACCCAATTGCAAGGAAGACTAAAGCAGAAACAAACCAATGGGACTACATCAAATTGAAAAGCTTCTGCACATCCAAAGAAACTATTAAACAAACAGAGAGACCCCTCACAGAATGGGAGAAGATCTTCACTTGCCATACATCAGACAAGAAACTAATCACCAAAATATATAAAAAGCTCAGCAAACTTAGCACCTAAAAAGCAAATGACCTTATCCAAAAATGGGCAGAGGATATGAACAAAACATTCACTACAGAGGAGATCCAAAAGGCTAACAAACATATGAATAACTGATCTAGGTCACTGATTGTCACAGAAATGCAAATTAAGACAACACTAAGATACCACCTCACTCCTGCAAGAATGGCATACATCAAAAAGGACAGCAGCAACAAATGCTGGAGAGGTTGTGGGGACAGACGAAACCTTTTACATTGCTGGTGGGAATGTAAATTGGTACAGCCTCTGTGGAGAGCAGTCTGGAAAACTCTCAGAAGGCTAGACATGGACCTTCCATATGATCCAGTAATTTCTCTCCTGGGGTTATAGCCCAAGGACTCCATAACACCCAACCAAAAAGATATGTGTGCTCCTATGTTCATAGCAGCACAATTCATAATAGCTAAAAACTGGAAGCAACCCAGGTGCCCAACAACAAATGAGTGGCTGAGAAAGCTGTGGTATATATACACAATGGAATACTATGTAGCTATCAAGAACAATGAACCCACCTTCTCTGACCCATCTTGGACAGAGCTAGAAGGAATTATGTTAAGTGAGCTAAGTCAGAAAGATAAATATGAGTATGGGATGATCCCACTCATCAACAGAAGTTGAGTAAGAAGATCTGAAAGGGAAACTAAAAGCAGGACCTGACCAAATTGTAAGTAGGGCACCAAAGTAAAAACCCTGTGGTGAGGGGTAGACATGCAGCTTCCTGGGCCAGTGGGGCATGGGAGTGGGTGGGAGGGATGGGTCACAGTCTTTTGGTGGTGGGAATGGTGTTTATGTACACTCCTAGCAAAATGTAGTCATATAAATCACTAATTAATTAATATGAGAGGGGAAACATTAATTGTATGTCTCGAAGTTTTTCAAAACACAAACTGAATGTTTTTAATATATAGGCTGTATATTTGATATGCAGACTCTCTCAAAAGCCTAGACCAAGTAGATAAGAAGCAACCAATAGCACAGCTATATACAAGATACTGGGTACTGTACAGCAAACCCTAACAAAAGGACTTTTCAAAGTTAACCCAATTACCAATTAATGTGATGATAACATTAACTATCAATTGTCTTTTTGAACCCTAAGACAGCAGGAACCTCGCATCTCCACTATAGAGCCTCTACTTCCCCCAGTCCTGGAACCCTTGGATAGGGCCCACTTTCCCGTATGCCTCTCCCAATCCATATCAAATAATATTGCATCTGCCAATCACATCCTAACCAACGCAACGATTGCCACCTCAACGTGCTTCACTTCAGACTGTGTCCAGAGACTTCACGTGTGGAATGACAACCCTTCAGCTTCATTACTTGGTTGAGACCTTTCCTTTCATAGTATACTCTAATTCCATCTCAGGTGGTTCACTTTCTAACAAAGTCCCAAAACCTAGATATACACCAGTTTCTGTGAGAGAGAGCATATGTTCACACTTATCCATAAACTACTGCAAAATATATACCTGAAAGCAGAAGTACAATAGAGTTTGCAGTGAGTGCCCCCCTAACACTTCCTCTCCACTATTCCAAGCTTTGGGTCCATGATTGCTCAACAATTTGTTTGGCTTCATATGTTAACCCTCTTTTCAGTCACCAGGTTCCAGATGTCATCAGGATGCCAGCCAGGCTTCCCTGGACTGAAAACCCCACCAGTGTGTCCTGGAGCTCCGCTTACCCAGAGACCCACCCTCCTAGGGAAAGAGAGAGGCAGACTGGGAGTATGGACCGACCAGTCAACGTCCATGTTCAGTGGGGAAGCAATTACAGAAGCCAGACCTTCTACCTTCTGCAACCCACAATGACCCTGGGTCCATGCTCCCAGAGGGATAGAGAATGGGAAAGCTATCAGGGGAGGGGGTGGGTTATGGAGATTGGGTGGTGGGAATTGTGTGGAGTTGTACCCCTCCTACCCTATGGTTTTGTTAATTAATCCTTTCTTAAATAAAAAACGAAATAAAGAAATAAAGATTAAAACAAAGCAAAAAAAAAAAAAGTACATATCTGTACAGCTGGAACCTCATCTCTCCAGAGACCTACCTCACTAGGGAAAGGCAGAAACAGACTGGGGATATGGACCAACCTGCCAATGCCAATGTCTAGAGCAGAAATAATTACAGTAGCCAGAATTTCCACCTTCTGCAAACCATGAAGAACTTTGGTCTATACTCACGGAGGGGGAGAAATGTTAGGGGATGATAACCAGAGGCTCTGAACTCCAATTCCTTCAGGACCTGGAGAGCGAAGATGGGAAAAGAAGGACATTTGGAAGTAGTAATAGGTGGAAATGTGATTTAGAAAGGAAGAGAAGGCAGGACCACAGAAAAAAGGGGGCAAAGATATCAAATTATAGACAGTCATAGAAATAATAATCCACATCTATGTCCTTAAGAAAACTACTACAGTTTCCAATGGAAGGATTGAGGACATAAAACTCTAATGGTGGGAATGGTGTGTAATTATACCCCTGATATCCCATAATTTCATAAATTAATGTTAAATCACTAATTTAAAAGAAAGAAAAAAGAAAATATGTATAGCTAAATGACAACATAAGTGAAAATCGGAAGAAGGTCCAAATAGGCATTTCTGTAGATAAAATACATGGATACTAAACAGGCACAGGAAAAATACTCATTATCACTTGTTATTACGGAAATTCAAATGAAACAATAAGATATGACCACACACCTGTAAAGATGGACTGTAACAAAAAGACTTGAACTCCAATACTATGCTAAATAATAATAGTGATAATGGGTATCCCTGCCAGTACCTAACCAGAGAAGCAAAACTTTCGGTTTCTCACTATTGAGTATTATAGTAATTAAAAAAGTGAAAACTTCTGGGAGCTTTTGCTGGGATATTAGCAGGTGTTTATTACAACACAGGTTTATTTAGGTACATAAAAATCATGGCAGCAAAATAAGAAAGAGAGAAAGATTGGCTAGCCATGTGGCAGAAGCCACAGCCTTTAGCATTGTTTACCACATTCAGCTAGATGGTGCAGTTCCTTTGGAAATGACTTCATTGGGTCTGGGGAAAAGACAAGAGAGGAGAAAACGAAAATAGCATGGGGAGGAATGAGCAGGAAAAGAGAACTACTTCTGCCAGACTTTCCTTTAAGTAACTCCCTATACCCTCAATCCCATGTGAGTCTGCATACCTCTGTCATATGCTGTTGACATTAGCCATATGCTAATTATGTTCATATCCCATAATTCCTCACCATAAGTAAACAGTGTTCCCAACAGAATATGATGTTGTCTGTAGGTCAGCTATATATGGACTCAATAAGTTTGAGGAATTTCCCATCTGTATCCATAGACTTTAATGTAGGAGCTTTATATAATTTCATGTTTTCTGTATGAGTCTTTTAAATTTATTTCTTATTACTTTTACTAATTATATAAAATCAAGATCATGGCTGGGGAAATAGCATAAAGATTATGAGAATGACTTTCATGCCTGAGACTTTGAGAGCTAAGTTTCATTCCCGAGCACATCTTTCTCTCCCCCCTCTGTCTTCCCTTCATCTCTCTATTTCTCTCTGTCCTATATAACAACGACTACAACAATAAAACAACAAAGGCAACAAAAGTGAATAAATAAATATTAAAAGAATTTAAAAAATAAATAAAATGAGTAAAATATTTTTTCAAAAGAAAAGAAATACCCAATTTCATTCTTTTTCATGGTGTTATCCAGTTTTTCCAATCTCAGTTATTGAATTACCATTTACACAGTCTGTAGTCTTGGCAACTATGTTGAACATTAGTTGACTAGATGCATAAGAATTTATTTGTTGGGTCTCTGTTCATTTCATTTCTTTTCTTTTTTTTTTTCCAGAGCAGTATTCAGCTCTGGCTTCTGGTGGTGCTGAGGATTGAATATGGGACTTCTGAACCTCAAACATGAAAGCTTTTTTCACAGCAACTGTGCTGTCTCCCCAGCCCCTCTATTCATTTCCATTCGTGCTTATCCTTGTGTTTATGCAGTAATAATACTCTTTTGAGTGTTATATCTTTGCAGCATCTTGATATAATGAATATGACTTCTTAGTTTTACTCTTATACAAAACTATTTCATTCGTCTTTTGGAGATTCTTTGAGATTCCATGTTCTTTTAGGAAATTTCAGTATTTATCAAAAAAAATCCAATAGATATTTTTAATAGATATTACCTTGAATATATACATAGTTTTTGGGGAGAGAGTTAATACAAGCATTTAAAAATATTAAGATTTCTAATTCATTAATATAGACTGTATTTCCATTTATGTATATTTAAGTTCAGGCAGGAATATTGCAAAGTTTACACTATGGAAGCATTTTAATTCCTTAGTTGAGTTTATCCTAGGCATTTTGAAAGTTTGATTATAATATGTTTTGGTATATACCTCTTTGTTTTAATCCTTCATGAAGTTTTTTGAACTTCTAAAATTTGAATGGTGATTTTCTTCCTCATATCTGGGAAGTAATCAACTATCATTTCTCTTCTTTTAATTTTTTATTATCTTTATTTATTGGATAGAGTCCATTAGAATTTGAGAGTGAAGGGAGAGATAGAGAGGGATAGAGACAGAGAGACACCTGCAGCCCTACTTCACTGCTCATAAAGCTTGCCCCCTGTAGGTGGGGGCCAGGGGCTTGAACTGGGATCCTTGTACACTGTAATGTGTGCACTTAACCAGGTGCGTCACAACCTGGCCCCTCAGCCATCATTTCTTTAAATAAGTTTTCTATCTTTTATGTTCCTCCTCTCCTACTGGACCCATAATGCCCAAATCAGTATGGTTAATAGTGCCTCTTATCCTATGGTTTTGTCAATGTTTCCTTTTTATAAATAAATAATAATAATAATAAATTGTGCCTCATAAATCCGTTAGATTTTCTTCACTTTTCTTCATTGGTCACCTTTTTTTACTCCTCTGAGTGAAAATGCATAATCACCTCTAGTTCCATCACACATGTACTGCATGATACAAAACCATCTTTTAAAAATATATATGTATATTGTTATTAGCGATTTAATAGCTATTTACAAAATTATAAGATGAGTATAATTCTACACTGTAATTCCACAGTATATTCTACAGTGTAGAATATACTCATAATTACAAGATGAGTATATTTTACACTGTAGAATATACTCATCTTGTAATTCCACAACCAGAGTTCTGTGTACCCATCCCCCACAATAGAAACTGCGATAGTTCTCCCAAGGTCATTGATACGGGTTGACCTTTATCTATCTATCTATCTATCTATCTATCTATCTATCATCTATATTTTTTGCTCATTTTTATTCTCTTCTATGGCCCTGTCTGATTTCCTTTATAAGTAACACCTACATCTATTACTACTTCCAAACGTCTTTCCTTTTTCCTCTTACCTCTCAGATAAGCAAAACAGTGTCTGACTTACGGTGTTTTCCAGATTCTCTTCCCTTATAGTGACGGTATTTAAAAAAAGAAATACAGATATTCCTGGTACTAAATGTTTCTGGTCTCAGTGGAACTAGAGTTCAGAGCCCTCTGGTCACAAAAGGAAAAGTCTGACACATTTAAGAAAATACATTGTTTCTTCTTTTTGGTGAAGTTCAGTTCACCTTTTCATGTCATTTCTTTTATTTTTATTTCTCTTTCTTTCTAATTTACTTATTTAATGAGATAGAGATAGATGATGATAGATGATAGAAGAGAAGAAGAGAGAAAAGAAGGGGGGGGATGAGACCAGAGAAAAGCACTGCTCAGCTCTGGCTTATAGTGTTGCTGAGCCTGGGATCTCAGTGACTCAGGCATGAAAATCTCTTGCAAAAGCGTTATGCTGTCACCCCAGTCCTATCTTTCTTTTACATATTTTATTTTATCTTTATATATAATATTTTATTGGGGAGTTAAAGAGTTACAGAACAGTTGCTGATACATACTTTTATTAAATCCTTTTTGAAAATCATTTTACTGAAGAAAAGTTGGTTGGGGCTGGGCAGTGGTACACCCAGTTAAGCACACATGGTACCATATACAAGGACCCTGATTCGAGTTCCTGCTCCCTTCCTGTATATGTCTACGTTTCTCTCTCCTTCTCTATCTTTCCCTCCAGCACCCACAATTGCTTTATGTCCTATCCAATAAAATAGAAAGAGGAAGATGAAAAGATAGCCACTAGGAGCATTTGACTTGTCGTATAGGCACTAATGAGTCCCAGTGATAATCCTGGTGGTAATAAAAAAAGAAGAGACAAAAATGTTGGTTTACAATATTGTTATTGCTACAAGGTACTGTTTTAAGTCTTCCAAGGACGGGTGTAAGAACAGCTTGTCCTGCACCAGATGATCCTACTCCTCTAGCATTAGGCTCAAGGATCCTCCATCTCAATGTACTACTTCCCCCACCTTGCCCCAAAGTCCATGGATCTCGTGTAATATATCACAGTCTATACTTCATCTTGCATATTCTTTTTTTTATTTCTTTATTGGGGAATTAATGTTTTACATTCGACAGTAAATACAATAGTTTGCACATGTATAACATTTCCCAGTTTTCCATATAACAATACAACCCCCACTAGGTCCTCTGTCATCCTTCTTGGATCTGTACTCTACCCACCCCCCATCCCAGAGTCTTTTACTTTTGGTGCAATACGCCAATTCCAGTTCAGATTTTACTTGTGTTTTCTTTTCTGATCTTGTTTATCAACTTCTGTCAGAGAGTGAGATCATCCTATATTCATCCTTCTGTTTCTGACTTATTTCACTTAACATGAAACTTTCAAAGTCCATCCAAGATCAGCTGAAACTGGGGAAGTCACCATCTTTATAGCTGAGTAGTATTCCATTGTGTATATAGACCACAACTTGCTCAGCCACTCAGCTTTTGGACACCTGAGTTGCTTCCAAGTTTTGGCTATTACAAATTGTGCTGCCAAGAACCTATGTGTACACAGATCTTTTTGGATGGGTGTGTTGAGTTCCTTAGGATATATCCCCAGGAGAGGAATTGCAGGGTCATAGGGTAGGTCCATTTCTAGCCTTCTGAGAGTTCTCCAGACAGTTCTCCACAGAGGTTGGACCAATTGACATTCCCACCAGCAGTGCAGGAGGGTTCCTTTGACCCCACACCCTCTCCAGCATTTGCTGCTGTTAGCTTTTCTGATGTATGACATTCTCATAGGAGTGAAGTGGTATCTCACTGTTGTCTTTATTTGCATTTCTCTGACAATCAGAGGCTTGGAGCATTTTTTAATGTCTTTCTCAGACTTTTGGATCTCTTCTGTGGTGAATATTCTGTCCATGTCCTCTCCTCATTTTTGGACGGGGTGATTTGTTTTCTTGTTGTTGAGATGCATTGGATCGACCTTCTCGTGGTGCATCCCGTGAGTACCCATTCATTGGGGAAACTGACGATCCTTCCTAGCCGACTGAATCCACATGGCTCCCAGTCACTTTCAAAGCCAACAACAAGCAGCTCCTGACAGCTTTCAACCTGACGCTGTTGACTGCCTACGGAAGAAGGGCAAATGCTAGAAGAAGTTGTTGAGATTTGCAAGTTCTTAATATATTCTGGTTATTCGGCTCTTGTCTGATGTATGGCATGTAAAGATCTTCTCCCATTCTGTGAGGGGTCTCTTGGTTTGGGTAGTAGTTTCCTTAGCTGTGCAAAAGCTTTTTAATTTGATGTAGTCCCATAGGTTTATACTTGCCTTAGTCTTCTTTGTAATTGGATTCATTTCATTGAAGATGTCTTTAAAATTTATGCAGAAAAGAGTTCTGCCAATATTTTCCTCTAAGTATCTGATAGTGTCTGGTCTAATGTCCAAGTCCTTGATCCACCTGGAATTTACTTTTGTATTTGGTGAAACATAGTGGTTCAGTTTCATTCTTCTGCATGTTTCAACCCATTTTTTTCCAACACCAGTTGTTAAAGAGACTCTGATTTCCCCATTTAATAGTCTGGGCCCCTCTGTCAAAAATTAGGTGTCCATAGGTGTGGGGGCTTACTTCTGGGATCTCAGTTCTATTCCACTGGTCAGTATATCTATTCATGTTCCAGTACCAAGCAGTTTTGATAACAATGGCCGTATAATACAATTTGAGGTCTGGCAGTGTGATGCCTCCAGTTCTGTTCTTTCTTCTCAAGATTGTTTTGGCAATTCTAGGTCTTTTCTGGTTCCAGATAAACATTTATAGCATTTGTTCTATTCTCCTAAAAAATGTGCTTGGGACCGTGATGCAGATAGCATTAAATTTGTAGATGGCTCTGGGTAGTATATTCATTTTGATGATGTTAATTCTTCCAACCCACGAACATGGAATATCTTTCCACTTCTTTGTGTCTTTTTCAATTTCCTTGAGTAGTGACTCATAATTTTCAGTATACAAGTGTTTCACTTCTTTGGTTAGATTTATTCCCAGATATTTTATTGTTCTGTTGCTATAGTAAAAGGAATTGATTTCTGGATTTCAACTTCTTCTAACTTAGTGTTTTCATAGAGGAATGCCACTGACTTTTGAATGTTAATTTTGTAGGCTGACACCTTACTGTATTGCCTGATGATTTCCAAAAGCTTCTTGCTGGATTCCTTGGGTTTTTCTATGTATACTATCATGTCATCTGCAAATAGGGAGAGTTTGACTTCTTCTCTTCCAATCTGTATGCCTTTCATTCCTTGCTCCTGCCTGATTGCTATGGCAAGAACTTCCAACACTATGTTGAATAATAATGGTGATAGTGGGCATCACTGTCTAGTAGCTGATCTGAGGGGAAATACTTCCAGTTTTTTACCATTGATTATGATATTGGCTGTAGGTTTGCTCTATATAGACTCCACTATCTTGAGGAATTTTCCATCTATTCCCATTTTAATTTTTTATTATTTATTTTCCCTTTTGTTGTCCTTGTTGTTTTGTTGTTGTTATTATTGTTGTTGTTGTTGATGTCATTGTTGTTGGATAGATCAGAGAGAAATGGAGAGAGGAGGGGAAGACAGAGGGAGAGACAAAGACACCTGCAGACCTTCTTCACTGCCTGTAAAGCAATTCCCCTGCAGGTAGGGAGCCAGGGGCTGGAACCGGGATCCTTCCGTGGGTCCTTGCGCTTTGCACCACATGCATTTAACCTGCTGCGCTACCGCCCCGCTCCCCTTCTCTCTCTGATTCTTTATTCCTTTCTGCACCACATAATGATCCTGGGTCCATGCTCCCAGAGAGATAAAGAAAAAGAAAGCTCCAGTGGAGCAGATGGGACACGGAACTCAAATGTTGGGAACTGTGTGGAATTGTATCCCTGCTATCTTGTAATCAATCATCTTAGTCACTATTAGATCACTAATAAAAAAAAATTTAAAGAAAATATTGTGTGTGGGGGGGGTTAGCCTATATCACAGCCAGTTAAGCATTCATTATACCATACTCAAGGACTCGCAGAAGAACCTAGGTTAAGGGGAACTTTAGACTGAACGTGCATCAACGCAAAGGAGTCTGGAGAAGGTGGGGAGAGGAATTGGGGAATTGAGGTCTTGAGTAATGATAGGGGAAGGAGCAATAGTTTGGCAGAGTGAGTATCTCCCACTCATCTAGATGCCTATCATAGGGGAGAAAAGATGCTGCACGATGGAGTACTATGTAGCTGTTAAAAATGATGAGGTCAGGGGCCAGATGGTGAAGCACCAGTTTAAACAACCATAGTACAAGCATAGGGACCAGTGTAAGGATTCTAGTCAAGCCCCCGGCTCCCCACCTGCATCGAGGTTGCTTCACAAGCTGTGGAGTAGGTCTGCAGGTATCTATCTTTCTCCTTCATCTGTCTTCCCCTACTCCCTTGGTTTCTTTCTGTCCTATCCAATAACAGGAATAACAACAACAATAAAATGGGGAAAAATGACCTCCAGAGGCAGTGGATTTGTAGTGCAGGCACCAATCCCCAGCGATAAGTCTGGAGGCAAAAAAAAAAGGTCATTTCCTTTGCATCAGTCTGGTCAGAACTCAAAGGCATCATATTGAGTGAGACAAGCCAGAAAAACCAATATTCAATTATCTCACTTGTAGGTGGAATTTAAGAATAAAGGACAATAAAGGAGGACATAAGGCAAAACTTGTCCTGGGTGTAGTGTATTGTACTGAAGCAAAGGACTCCGGGTAAGGAGGGAAAGGGAAAGGAGAAAGGGACATGGGGTCCTGGTGTCTCTCCTAGACACCAATCAAGGAAAGTTGTGAGACTGTGTCTACGTGTTATGGACTATATTGTAAACCATTAACCCTGGGATAAAAGTTTAAAAGAAAGAAGCCAGGGAAAATGTAAGATGGACACAACCAAAAAAGAAACAACAACAATTAAAACAACAAGGGCAACTTTAAAAAGGGAAAATAAATAAATATTTAAAAAAAATTTTAAGAGAATCAGAGAGAGAAAAGGAAAAGGTAGTAATATTGTCGTGAGTAGCTTGGAGTTGGAGAGAGGGTTGGATCAGGAAGAAAAGGGAGGCAATTATGTATAAGTGTATAAATCACTAGTTAATTAATATGAGGGGGGAAAATTAATTGTATGTGTTGAAGTTTTTTAAAACATAGACTGAATCTTTTTAATATATAGGCTGTGTATTTGATATGTGGACTCTCTCAAAAGCCTAGACCAAGTAGATCAGAAGCAACCAATAGTACAGCTGTATACAAGATAATGGGTACTGTACAGCAAACCCTAACAAAAGGACTTTTCAAAGTTAACCCAATTACCAATTAATGTGATGAAAACATTAACTATTGATTGTCTTTTTGAACCCTAAGACAGCAGGAACCTCACATCTCCACTATAGAGCCTCTACTTCCCCCAGTCCTGGAACCCTTGGATAGGGCCCACTTTCCCGTATGCCTCTCCCAATCCATATCAAATAATATTGCATCTGCCGATCACAACCTAATCAACGCAACGATGGCCACCTCAACATGCTTCACTTCAGACTGTGTCCAGAGACTTCACGTGTGGAATGACAACCCTTCAGCTTCATTACTCGGGTGAGACCTTTCCTTTCATAGTATACTCTAATTCCATCTCAGGTGGTTCACTTTCTAACAAAGTCCCAAAACCTAGATATACACCAGTTTCTGAGAGAGCATATGTTCACACTTATCCATAAACTACTGCAAAATATATACCTGAAAGCAGAAGTACACTAGAGTTTGCAGTGAGTACCCCCCAACACTTCCTCTCCACTATTCCAAGTTTTGGGTCCATGATTGCTCAACAATTTGTTTGGCTTTGTATGTTAACTCTCTTTTCAGTCACTGGGTTCCAGATGTCATCAGGATGCCGGCCAGGCTTCCCTAGACTGAAGACCCCACCAATGTGTCTTGGAGCTCCGCTTCCCCAGAGACCCACCCTACTAGGGAAAGAGAGAGGCAGACTGGGAGTATGGACTGACCAGTCAACGCCCGTGTTCAGCCGGGAAGCAATTACAGAAGCCAGACCTTCCACCTTCTACAATCCACAATGACCCTGGGTCCATGCTCCCAGAGGGATAGAGAGTGGGAAAGCTATCAGGGGAGGGGATGGGATATGGAGATTTGGTGGTGGGAATTGTGTGGAGTTGTACCCCTCCTACCCTATTGTTTTGTTAATTAATCCTTTCTTAAATAAAAAAATAAAATAAAGAATCAGAGAGAGAAAAGGAAAAGGTAGTAATATTGTAGTGAGTAACTTGGAGTTGGAGAGAGGGTTGGATCAGGAAGAAAAGGGGTCAATTATGTATAAGTGTGGACAGATAGTTGTAGAGATATGTTTGGCCCATGTCTACAGCCTTCAGGGGAACTGCAGTGGCTTACAGTGGGGAGACTAAAGATTCAGAACCCTGGTGGTGGGAATGGAGCAGATTTATACCCGTGTTGACATGTAATTTTGTAAATCAATATTAAATCACCAATAAAATTTTTAAAGAGAATTTTTGGTGACACTTTGTGCATTTTTGCACAGATAAATTATCTCATGTGTCTCTTTACTACAAAAAATAGTAATTAGCTCTTAAACCTAATCAGATTAGAAAAACAATTCCAGAACCAATGTAGAAAAATCACCCATAAAAATGTTTTTCAAGCAGTCGGGCGGTAGCACAGTGGGTTAAGCGCATGAGGCGCAAAGCACAAGGACCAGTGTAAGGTTCCCGGTTTGAGCCCCCAGCTCCCCACCTGCAGGGGAGTCGCTACACAGGCAGTGAAGCAGGTCTGCAGGTGTCTATCTTTCTCTCCCCCTCTCTGTCTTCCCCTCCTCTCTCCATGTCTCTCTGTCCTATCTAACAATTATTACATCAATAACAACAACAATAATAATAACTACAACAACAATGAAAAACAACAAAGGCAACAAAAGGGAAATAAATAAATAAATAAATATTAAAAATATTTTTTAAAAAATGTTTTGCTATGGTGAGGTCTTGTATGATACAGCAAATCCTAACTATGAGAATTTCAAAGCCAACCCAATTGTCAAATAATTTGATTATAGCAATAACTATCTATTGCCTTCTTTAACCCTAAAACAGCAGGAACCTCCAACTTCCTCTATAAAGCCCAAACTTCCCCCAGTCCTGGAACCTCTATTGTGGGGCTTACTTTCCTGCATGCTTCTCTCAATTCATACCAACTGATACTGCATCTGCTAATCCCAACCTATTCAATGCAGTGAGTACCATCTCAACATGCTTCACTTCGGAATGTGTCCAGAGAGGAGACATCAGGTGTGGAATATCAACCCTTCAGCCTCATTACTCGGGTGAGACCTTTCATTTCTCATAGGATTCTCTCCATTTCGGCTGGTTCACTTCCGAACAAAGCCCCAAAACCTAGATATAGACCAGGTCCCATGAGATAGGGCAGATGTACACATGTATCCATAAATTAGGGCAAAATATATACCTGAAAGCAAAAGTGCACAATAGTCTGCAGTGAATCAATGAATCAAGCATGCAAGCAGAAAGACTTAAAAAGACACCATAAAGTACCTAATGAAATAATGTCTACTTAGACCTCACCTACTTCCTATTTACTTTCCTCAGTCACTCCAAAGCTAACTTTATCAAAGTAAGGACTACAAAAGCTGAATAAAGGCAAGAGACTGGCATACTTCATTAAAGTATGATGACTAAAGTGACTAGTCACTATCAGGCCACCCCTTCATCTGGGGCCCTAGTCCCTAGTCAGGTATTCCTGGGATTCCCACACAAACACGATGAGCCTAGACCTCGAATAGGTCCCTCTCTCCATTATCACTGGTCATCTCCATCAGGAACAACATAATGGACCCCTTTGGGGGACCCCATAGGACCTTGCCCTCAATGTAGGTCAACAACAGTAGAGAATGTTTCATCCTCTGAAGGGTTGTTGGATAACATACTCTATCTACCACCTAAGGAAGATGGGTCCTGAAATTGGTGCAACTTGGGAGGTTCCCACAGATGACCACAGAATGCAAGTTCAGACCTACAGGTATGTAGAGGTTACATAGGCTCTTATGCTGAATGTGGGCCCCAGATCAAATCAATAGGTTTATATATAGTCAAAAATATTTATACACCTTTCCCATATTTGGGAGCTACTGCCCTTCCCTGATGCAGCTTTCTAGCCCTTTTTCCAGCCATGACACCATCTCCCCAGACAATAACCTGAGTCCACCTGCATATCAAATGTCAGGCTCAGACAAAAACTAATAAAGTCATGGGCCCTTTGGAATAGACCTACTAGCTATTTCCAAAACGGAGGCCCCCAAGTCTTCATCTGCAATATTCCAGCCTTTAGGTTTATGACTAGTCAACAATTTGTATGGCTTTATATGTTAACTCTTTTTCAGCCACCAGGTTCCAGATGCTACCATGATGCTAACCGGACTTCCCTGGACAGATGACCCCACCAATGTGTCCTGGAGCTCCACTCCTCAGAGCTCTGCCCCACTAGGGAAAGAGAGAGACAGGCTGGAAGTATGGATCGACCTGTCAATGCCCATGTTCAGCAGGGAAGCAATTACAGAAGCCAGACCTTCCACCTTCCGCACCCCATAATGACCCTGGCTCCATACTCCCAGAAGGTTAAAGAATAGGAAAGCTATCAGGGAAGGGGATGAAATAGAGAGCTCTGGTGGTGGGAATTGTAGTAGTAGTGTGTGCACTTAACCAGGTGCGCCACCACCTGGCCCCGGTGGTGGGAATTGCAACCTTCTTGTCCTATGGTCTTGTCTGTGTTTCCATTTTATAAATAAATACATTAAAATTTTAAAAAGTTAAAAATAATTTCCTCCGGTACCTCAATTTATCTTAGTTGGCTAAGGCTACCATGACAAAATATTATAGATTAGGTAGTTCAAAAACAAGAATGTATTTTCTCATAGTCCAGGAGGCTGGAAATATCAAGTTTAGAATCATGGTGTGGACTAGCAAGATAGCTCTATTAATAGGGTGTCAGCTTTACTATATGTGTGACCCAAGTTAAAATCCCTGGTACAAAACATGGAAACACAGGAATACTGTGGCACTGAAAGTCTACTCTCTCTCCTCTCTCTCTCTCTTTCTCTCTCTCTCTCAAAAAAGGCAACCCGAAGTGGTGAAGTTCTGGCAATGACAAAAAATAAAAAAATCAGAATGTGTTATATGTATTGGCATTGTCATGATCTCAATCGACGCAAAGGTGAGAACAACATGATGACTTATGCTGTCAGTCCAAAGCAACTTCTTATTTATGAAGACTGATCATTAGGTTGGCAGAAAGCAAGGAAAAATAAAAAACAGACTGTGTGATAGGCCCAGCCTATATTAAAACTAGTGGGTGGACCTCTGAAATACGGTGTAAATTTGGTCACTTAATTGGGCCCATTGAGATGCCTGCCAGAAGTATGGTCCTGAGGCCTTCCCCAGGTCTAAGTGTGGGCTACCAGGATCCCTCACTCAGGACAAATAATCCCTTTTCTTCTTTGTTAATGGACAATTGCCAAGAATTTCTCTGAACACTACCCCCCACCCCACTTGTTTGCTTGTCTGTCTCCTGAGACATCATCTTAAGTGATTTCTATCCCTGAAACCCCTCCCTTTTTTACTGCTGAATGAATTGTATACTTGTTTTGATGCAATGTGGACTTCCTCCAATACAATCACATTGTGATTATGTGCAATTAATCGGTTTGAGTCACTAATTTAAATCTTTCCCTTAATAGTGGGAGTTGGCACTTTTGAGAGTGAAACACTATAAAATATTAGAGGGTGACAGCACAGTTTCTGGTGAGGGCTCTTTTCCTGGCTTGCAGATGGCTATTTTTCACATGTGCTCATGTGTTCTTTCCTTGACCTTTCCTCAGTCCATGCATGTGAAGAGAAAGAAAGGGAGAGATCTTCCTGTAAGGTCCCAGTCCTGTCAGATAAGAACATCATTCTTATGACTTCATTTAGCCTCAATTACTTTTTAAAAGCTCTATCTCTAAGCACAGGCATATTCATGGTTGGGCTTCAACATATGAATTTGGCAGGGGTAAGAGGGGGAAGTACACACAATTCAGTTCATAACAGTAAATAATGACATACCAATTGGGGTCATTTCAAATAGTTATCCACAAATATTTCATGTTGTTAGGACATGAAGCAAGACTGGAGCTAATTATTTTTGCTGTGAGAATTGTCACTGAGTGGTACTGGATGCAATAATAAGAAGGGATACACTATTCAGAGAGAGAAAGGGAATGAGAGCAAGAACACTACAACTGATATATTCATTTCGAGTGAATATTAAATGACTTGATTCAATCATTTGGAGAGTATAAAAAATCGAGTAATCTACTGCGGTCCAGGAGGTGACACTGTGAATAAAAGCATTAGACTCTCAAGCATGAGGTCCTGAGATGAGTCCCAGGAAAATGCATGTGCCAGAATGATGCTCTTGGTTGTCCTATCTATCTGTCTGTCTATCTATCTATCTATCTATCTATCTATCTATCTATCTATCTATCTATCTATCTAATCTATCATCTATCTATCCATTCATCTATCTATCTAATCTACCTATTATCTATCTCTATCTTTCTTATTAGTGCATAAGTAAAATCTTTTTTGTTTTATTTTTTTATTTATAAAAAGGAAGCATTGACAAAGCCATAGGATAAGAGGGGTACAACTCCACACAATTTCCACCATCAGAACTCCATGTCCCATCCCCTCCCCTGATAGCTTTCCTATTCTTTAAACAGCTGGGAGTATGGGCCCAAGGTCATTGTGGGATGCAGAAGGTGGAAGGTCTGGCTTCTGTAATTGTTCCCTGGCTGAACATGGGCATTAACAGGTCAATCCATACTCCCAACCTGTCTCTCTTTCCCTAGTGGGGAAGGGCTCTGGGGAAGCAGAGCTACAGGACACACTGGTGGGGTTGTCTGTCCAAGGAAGTCTGGTCGGCATCATGCTAGCATCTGGAAACTGGTGTTTGAAAAGAGAGTTAACATACAAAGCCAAACAAATTGTTGAACAATCATGAACCTAAAGACTGGAATAGTGCAGATGAAGATTTGGGGGGTCCTCCATTTTGTAAATAGCTAGTAGGCATATTTTAGTTATATTCCAAAGGACCTATTGCTATATTAGTTTTTTTTCCTTTTTCTTTTTCCCCTGAGCCTGAAATCTGATATACATAATTGAACATGACTATAGGACTACACACTGAAGTATTCTGTCTGGAGGTTCTTCATCAACAATCAGAGACAGTCTAATAAAGTTGGGAACCAGTATGAAAGTGTCTCCATAACATGCTTAAACTCATGACATCTCCCTGTATAGTTTGTGATGCCCTGTTCTGTGTAAAGCACATGATGGAGCTGCCTCTGGGTTATGGATTTGAATCATGATTCCTATTCTTAAATAAGTGACTTTCCTGATTATATCACATCCTATTTCTTGGTTGGTAATAATCTGTATTTATATTTATATATGTCTTTGCTGCTAATAGTGATGTTATAAGAGACTGATTATTATCTGTATAGTTATTTTAGCAGTGAGAGTATATGCTTACCAAAAGCATAGACAAATATCAGCATTAGCTTATCAGGTAAGATTAATACCTTGCCCTGTGCACAGCCCAAGCTGAATCCCCAGCACCATATGTGAGGAACTATGTCATCATTGGAGGCTCCACTACTGTGGTGTCTCTCCATCTGTCTCTCTGTCTCAGTCTCTCTATCTGAATGAAAAAGCTACCCAGAGTAGTGAAGTTGAGTGTGGGTGAAGCCACAGCTTTGCAATAAAAATAAAAAGAACCATACAAATAATTTCTAATTTCAAAAAAAATAACAGTTACATTGATCCAGAAAAAATAATTTCAAAAATAAAAACTTTTTTTTTCTAAGAATGTTAAATGTTTTGCAGATCAGCCAGCAACAGGTCACTGTAATTTGGAAGGAGAAGTGAATATATTTATTGATATTATATGAATTGCTCCTCTTTCATGTGAACTACCATTGCTAATATGGTTTATCTAGAAATTGGAAAAATAATTGTCACATTATCCCTAATCATTAGAGCCCTTTACTGGTTCATTCACCTCATGTAGTTAATTTAGTTTGTCAATCTTGGGATTTTTATTTTTGCTATGTGAGGCCATCAAACAGTTTCCCATTATCAAACTCCTGTAAAAATAATTAAAGAGAGTTTTATGTAGTTCCCACTTATTTATCTAATGTGAATTATTATAGTGAGAACTATAGCAAGTGAATGAGATAATGTATATAAAATGCTTAAAACAGGTTCATATAATTTCTAGATAAAAGTAGCTAGTTATATTATTATGTGGTCTTTGTGCATCATGTATATGAGGTGAAAAAAACTGGGTTATGGAGAAGAAAAGGAATTAGGTATTACCCCCAAAGTGCCACCAAATGATGACACATTTCATCTGTTGTATGAGAAATTTACCCATTTTTTATTTTTAAAAGAGGATATTGATTCCTTTATGCATTCTTGCAGTTCAAATTAAAATATTCATATACTACCTTCTCAAATGACATTTCTTCTTAGTCCCATGAAAGCTTATTGGAATCAAAGCTTGATAGAACTACCAGTTCTATCAATATTGGGCTCCTGTGAAAGTTACTCCAGGCCTGAAATCTGAAGAACTAGAGAAACAATTCCCTTTCTTAAAAGAATAGCTAATCATAAGGAGATCCGAAGTTGTACATATATGACAACAACTATACTGTAAACCACTAATGCCCCAATAAAGTATATAAAAAAGAATGTGGGTGAGAGTATTACGATCTGTGTCCATATTGTTGCACTGGAGGAAGTGACAAGAGCTGACTGAATGGCTGCCTGGTGGTGTCCCTCCTTGAGACACACATTATGGAACACATAGACCCAGATTCAAGCCTCCAGTCCTCACCTGCTGGGAGAAAGTTTCACAAGTGGTGAAGCAGTGTTGCAGGTGTATCTCTCCCTCTCGGTCTCCCCCTCCCCTTTCAATCTTTTTCTGTCTTTATCCAGTATATATCTCCAAGACCCGAATGTTTCAAGCTAAATAGGTGCAATCAGTTGAATGAGAGGTTCTTCTGGGGAAGGTGGGGGTGGGGGTCATTGGGGTAGAAAGTTAAACAAGTATGTGTGAACAAAGGCAGAGAGACATGAAAGAACATCAGACCTCTAAATCAATGTCTTTTCTGATAGTTGGGCAGAGTATAAGAAAGAATTGGCAAAAGGGGGAGGAAAGCCAGAAAGATCATAGGTCTCCTATGATCTTCTAGACTTTGGTAGGAAATCTGGAATTTGCTATTTATAATTAGTAGGGAATTATGGCAAAGAATTCCAGAGAGGGAAACTACAAGAGTATGATAAGAAGCTAGATAAGAAATGATGCAGTCTGAAACTAAGAAGTATTCATGGGAACTGTGAGGATACAGATTCACTGGGCAGTGGCATACCCAGTAAAGTGCACATATTACATGTGCAAGGACCTGGGTTCAAGCCCCTGGTTCACACTTGCAGGGAGGGAAGTTTCGCTAGCAGTGAAGTAGGACTACAGGTGCCTTTATTTCTCTCTCCCTACTTCCCCCTTCCCTCTCAATTTCTCTTAGTCTCTATCCAATAAGTTAGTAAGATAATTTTAAAAATAATATTTACATCAAGAAAATTAAGGTTAAAATCAAGCACACATGATCTTACAATTAAAAGCTTTATTGATATGAGATGTTTTTTACAAAAGTATTGAAAATGCGATCTCATACTTGTTTATACATTTGGCTACTTATTTTGTACTGATAATAACAGACTGTGAAATTAAGACTCTCCCAGAAAATAGAGGGAGAGAATACTTCTACACATCAACTTGGAACCTGAAAAAGAAGCTAAGCCTCAGACATTTTGGTTCTACCTCAAACATCAGCACTGGTTTAGAATGGGCCTAGGTAACCTAGTAGAATAAGGAATTGGTACAGAATTTTTAAAAATCTGTCTTCTAAAATTAGCATTCATATTCTAATCTTAAAATCATGGTATATATCTTCAAAGCCATGCTGCGCTTCCCTGACAGGTTTTGTGAGTGGCACCAAATGTTGTCACTTGATGATTCTGATCAAAAATTTCATTCTGGCATCACATTTTTCCTATGCCATTTAAGGACTGATTACATATTTAAACAAGCAAACAAAAAAAGCCAAACAGATATTTTGGGAAGAAACTCAGAACCAAATAATCAATCAGTAAGATAAGTCAACTTCCTATATATCAGAGCACCACATCCAAAAGTTTGGGATGTAAAAGTAACTTTTACGTTTTATAACAATACACAGTGATTAGTTATTGTATTCTAAAAATTATCAGATTACATAGAAATCTTCAAACTATAGTTAAAACAGATTTTTTTTAAAAAAAAAGGCTTAAAAAGTGTTTATTCAGAGTTTAGTGAAAAATTTAAAAGACTCATTCATTTATATTCTGATTTTTATGAGAGAGAGAGAGAGAGAAAGAGAGAGAGACCAGAGCATTGTTAAGTTCTTCAGATGGCAGTGCCAGCTATAGAACCTGGAGCCTCTGGAGGCATCTCAGGTAGACAACACCTGTACTTTAACTCTGTGGTATCTTCCCAACCCTGAATATTTGTTCATTATAAATCTATTTTACTATATATTTTAATTTCTGCAACTGTTAAACTAAAATATAGGAGTACATATGACCTTACCTATACTTAACCCTATTCAATATGCTGCTATATCTTAAATATATGCTTAAGCGAATCGTAAAAAGATTATATCTAACATTTTTAAAGTGAAAGTCATGTGCCTGGAGTCTGTCTAGTACCAGTCTATTGTAGAATACTTAATTTGAAAGTGTTCAGATCCATTAATACGGTGTTTTGTAAATAAAACAATCAGTTAAAAGACTGGCCTTAGTTCAAGAAGAACGTCTGATGAAAAGGCAAATAAAAGCAGTTTTTTAAAACTTCAGTATTTCTGAAGGAGAAATCTGAGATGCCAAATCATCAGACAAATTGTTATTAATTATAATTTGAAATTAACCCCCCATTACTTCTAGGTTATGATTATGTCCCCCTAATGACTCAAATCACATCCCAACAGACCAGAAAATGAAATGAACAACTCCTCAAAGGTACTAGAGGATGAAGCTTTTAGTTACATGTGGCTTCCTTTTCTATATAAATGAAGAAAGATTATGTTAAGGGAGAAGCTTACTGTTTTACTAAAGTCATTAAAAGAGAGCTCAAGGAAACCTTCAACCAAGCAGCTATGTTGACAACCTGCATTTAAGACACAAAGGTCTCCATTTCTCTAAGAGAACTGCTTTTTCGGCATGACATACTCTCTCTCTTGCCTTGGAGCCAAGTAATCGGAACCCTAAACACACGGCGGAGCTTCTGTTGGAACCGGTTTCCAACAAAACAATACAGAAAGGGATTAATGCAGCTGTTGGTGAATCCCAGGAGGATGGCAAAAGGAAGTGCCAGGTCAATGACTGCTATAACTTCACAGCTATTAATGACACCCATCCAGGCCAGAGCATCCAGGAAGGTCAGAACATGGAAGGGAAGCCAACAAATGATGAACGCCAGAACAACAGCAGCTGCCATCTTCAGAACTTGGTCACGAGTTATTCTGTTCTTCCCATAGCTATTGGTCTTCAGCAAGTGTTTTCTGATTCCAAAATAGCATGTGGCTATGAATATTAAAGGAATAATAAAACCAAGGATATTTTTCATTAAAGCAATCCCAGCTGACCATTGGGCATATTTCTCAGGTGGAAAAGCCATAATGCAAGCATTCACACCTAAATATTCAATGGTTCTGACATCTCGGAAATAAAATGTTGGCAATGAGGACAGACAAGCCATACACCAAACAAGGGGAACTATGTAAGATGCTTGCCAGGGATTTCTTCTTTGAGACAGAAAGGGATAGATGACAGATTGGTACCTATCAACACTCATGCAGGTGATAAAAAAAATGCTTGCAAACATGTTCAGGGTCAGAAAAGAACCAAAAACTTTACACATCACAGGCCCAAAGAGCCAGTCATATCTGTAAGAATAGTAGCTTGCCCAAAGAGGAAGAGTAGCCAAAAGCAGTAAGTCAGCTATAGCCAGGTTGAAGATATAAATGCTGGAAACCTTTTTAGGACCCTTTTGACAACAAAACAGTGTAACCACAATAGTATTGACAAGAAACCCAATCACAAAAATGATATAGTAGAGAACAGGAATTGCATCTAAATGCTTATCTGATGGCCTGTGCGAGCAGTTAAAAGCAAACCCATTGCCAGAGATGTTCACAAGACCAAAGTGAAGACTGCTGGTAATGTTTCTGCTGATGGTGGCAAGGGTGCCGTTGCCCTTCATAATGAAATGTCAGCAGCTACTAAGTTTTGCACCTCCTGTGGAAGAAAAATAATGGAACTCTCAGAACAGATACAGTGCTTAGGACATCATTGAGTCATTTAGCATTATTAAAGTTCCTTGAAAGTGGGAGGGGGGAGAAGATGAGTGATTATAGAAAGCATTGTGAGACAGAACCTTGCTTTATAAAACAAGAATAGATTTTACTTCCTGAAAAAGTGTTTTCTCAGTAGAACCAAGAAGATACTGCAACATGAGAAGCTGACAATTCTAAACAAAGCTGTACTTTATCCAGCCTTTCTATCATGTTTCCAGAAGGCATAAAGGAAATTAATATTCCAAATGGTTAGGAATAACCAAGCTAGGAAATGCATGAAACAAATACAAAGGAACCCAGAAAAACAAAAGTCAACGTTTTCAAAAACACTTGAGTAGATATCTTAATCTATTTTCTAGAAACCACACAGCCATCTACTATTGCATAGAGAAATGGCTTATTCTAGCAACTAATTACATACAAATTATTACAGCTAAAAAACACATAAACTATGGAAAAGATAAGTAAGTGTGCAAAAGACTGAAAGAATATGCAATAAGAACATGTTGGGATAGGGCTTTGAGGTTGGCTTTTACTAAATAAAAAATAATACCTTTAATTCTATGTTTCTATTGTCTTTAAAATAATAATATAATTAAAAGGATATTATGAAATATGGGCATATTTCTAAAAGCCTCCTGTTAACACTTTAATAGAAATTAGTGTTGTATATATTGATATTTAAGTTTAATCTATTTTTTAACAATTTTCTTTCTTACTTAGGAAAAGAAAAAGCTAAATTTAATTATGTGTCAAGCAGAAACCATTTGCTCAATGAAATGAGAATTTAACATCAATTATTAATATAATACAATTTTATCATTTTCCTTTTATTATCTTTTCAGCTTAATACAAATAAGTAGTAGCACTGCTCTCAAATATTATAGTCATTATTCAGGTTTTTGTGACACTGGTTTTTCATAACAATGTTATTTTAAATCAAAAGAAATTTAGCTCAGATAAACACAGGAATGAAAAGACTTACTGTAGATAGCTTCAAAATGCATATGAATAAACTATTCAATGAAAAAAAGTAAATATCAAAGAGCCTTCTAATAAAAAGCAAAATAATTACTTTGTCTGAAGCTCATTATCTTATAACCTTGACTTAAATTTGCATGTAAGAATCTAGAATAAACCCACTTAAAGACTTACTGGTTGTTGAAGTTTAAAACTTAGTTATCATAAATCTGCTTGGCTGGTTCTTAAGTGCACCCCTGTAAGAGAAACAGCAGTAAAATAATTTAGGAGTTTTGCAAAATACAGTGTTAAGATACGGGAATAAGAAAACATTCATCCATAAAAAATATTTTCATTTAATATACATTCTACTTTCCACTTAAAGTGAATATAAATTGTGCAGACCTACCGTAAAAATTTAAGCTGAAGAATGCTTTTAATTCTGTGCTCATTCGTTCCCTTGGACTCTGGGAAGTAATAGCACCAGATCTCTGGTTTCCTTCTTATATGTTCGGTCTGTCCACTGGGAGCCTTCAACCTACATAATTCTAGGGCTGACTTATGAACACTTGCCAGCTTTCCAAGCCCCCCCCCTTTTTTTTTCTGGCTGCAAAACATTAATCTGAAATTCTCACTGTCTCCAATCATAACAGCTCATTCAAATAAATCTCAAACAAAAAAAAAGTGAAGTTTCCACAAATGTGTTAGAGAATTTTCAAGTCAGTGACTTACTTTAAAAGAGGAATGTAATTATTTACAAAATTTTCTCTTTCTTTTCCCCTGATAATGGCATTCAAAAACACATTGAGCAGAGACTATGAATTTATTCAAGTAACAGAATCTTTGTACACCAACATCTTTTATAGTCTTCATGACTTTTTGAGTTTTTTTACCCCAATTTAATTAAATGGTAGAAACTTTGCTAAGTCTGTGATTGCTAACATTTCTTCATTGTTGTAAGCACTTTTTTCTTGACTTGTTGCTAGAAGGGTGATAATAAAAGGGACATAACTTTCAAGTTTTAGAGAAGAGATATTAATATTTATTCCTTCTTTCATTGATTTCTGTCATATTTGCAACTTAGTTACAAAGCACAGGAGATGAAAAAGGATTAGGCAGCTAAGGCAGATTAGATCACTGTTGTGTTATTCTTTTTGTGGGAATGGGGTCAATCTTGCATGATTAGTCCAATAGAAATAAGAATAAAGAAAAGCACAAAGATAAGAACAGATGATGGTTAGATTTGTTTGTTTCTTTTGCTATTGCTATTTTTCTTTTACCAGCACACCACTCAAATCTGGTTGTTGTTGGTACTGGGGTGCAAATCTGGGGCCTCTGGCGTGCAAGTCCAGTGTGCTTCTACTGTGCCATCTCCCTGACCCCTTGATGGTTGTTACAGTACTAGTTGGTAACAGTACTTCATGCCAACCAGTGTGGTAATTACATTATAGTCAGTAATTTAAGAGAGGCCACATTTGCTTACTGGTGTATACATAGTTCCCAAGACACAACTAATTCTACCACTTACTCATTCTATCACATTAACCAAGTTACTTTCTTTTTTTCATCTCTCAGTTTTCCCATCTAAGATATGGGAGTCAAGTTGAGTAACTACAACATTCATTTATTTTCCTTCCCTTTTTGAGGTATAATTGACGTATGGCATGATGTTAATTTTAAGCATGCATCATAGTGACTAAGAATCCGTAAGCAATGGGAATCAATCTACACAAAAATCGAATTATCTACATCACAATCACCACAACCTACCTCATAAACTGATGAAAATTAAATAGGCCATTAAATGTTAAACTTCTGAAGCTGTACTAGTACATGGTGCAACTGCAAGCTGTCAATATTACTCTGAGTTTATAATCAAGAAGCTGAGGTTCACAGAGTTTAAATAATTAACTTTTCTGAGGTCACACTGCTACTAAATGAGGGCATTTGAATTTAAAAGGAAGCAATCAAATGTTAGAGCCCATGCTCTTAATCGCCACACTACAGTAGGCAGTAATACCTTTGTGGCTCACCCTTTGTCCTGACTAAAAGAAAACTGGCAGCATTTATACTCACCGATGACCATTCATAAACTCTTCCAAAAGCACTAGAGAATGGGAAGAGACTGAAGGATTGTTATATGGAAGAAGATATTTTTCTAAGTTGTATACCCCCAGTGGAGACCACAGGAAGACAAAATGTGTGACATGTTAATTAACTAAAGTACAGAAAATCAGAGAACCCAGGGCATTTCAATGGGCGTAAGGATCCCAGTGGCATCACTGCATAAGCATTGTCTGACGGAGCACGCATGAGGATCCAGATTACAGATAGAGGAGCACAAACTCTGAGGAAATAGATGGGAACTTGAGAGTTCAGCAGGGTGAGTGTTGGCAAAAAGCAAAACCACAAGTGACATAAGACCAAACAGACTATTGCAGGAACCACAGTGCCAAGACGCCCTGGGAGAGACCCAAATGCCTCTCTCTCATAGTATCTGTTTTGTCATTGTAGTTTTCCACGAAGTATCAGAGGACCCCATAATTTCAGGCAACACAAAATTTATTAGCAAAAACAAAAGAGACATAGCAGGTGCACAGGCATGTGAGGGGTCACGAGAAAATGGTGACTTGCTAAGTTAATTTAGGTTTTTTTTTTTTTTTATCCCAATCTGACTTTACCTGGAGTGACCTTTTCATTGGTCTATTTAAATGACTTGACTCTTCTATTGGTCCTGTCACCTCAATGCTTCCTTCTTCTTTCTAACACCCCATCTATTTACTGCTAGCCCAGGGGTTTTGATGCCCTTATTTTGTCTATAGCAAGATGATACTAGGTATGCATCTGTTTTCCATAAATACTACATTCAATCCTATAGCCAGCAGACAGATGGAGCCAGTAAGAAGAGGTCACCATAGCCTGAGAAATATTTCAAAATCAAAGGATTGCAAGACAGCATTTTAAAGCTTCTTTTGGAAGACTGATTTGAACACTGACCAAAAAAAAAGTTCCTAATATACATACACACCTATTTCATTAAATCTCAAAATATTTATTTCTGATGTTCTGGACAGATTCAAGTTGAGGCCCTGTCCAAATTATGGAAAAGTGATTTTTGGAAAACAAATCAGTGGGCACATATGGTTATCTGCAGGAAAGTTGAAATAGGAATTGGTTTCACTCTGTTTAAACCTGGTTTCTCCCTCCATTTAAAATGTTTGTTTTTGCCACATACAGAGGAATTTTCCAGGCCAGAGCCTCCTGAGTGGTTACAATGGGTCCGATTCCCACCCTGCTCTATTTCTAGCCCCCCTCTATGGCCCCTTGCAAAGAAACAGCCAAGAGGTGAGCTATAAACTTCTGAGAACAAACTGCAGGCTTGCCTCTGGGAGGCCTAGCCTTGAACACCCCCAGGAGCAGGGGACCTTGTCTAGAACGTTTGTCCTTCATTATAGTAAGTTCTGACGTAAATAAAGTTTAAAGAGGCAAACATTTCCCACAAGAATTAAATGACGTTTAGTCTGTATCTTTATAATTTTAGTAGTGAAAATTTTTACAAGTCAAAGACAAATGTGGTAACTGCAAGGAATTAAAGGGGGGAATCAGAAAGAACAGAAATATTGACACCACTTGAAGCAAGAAATACTGCACGTTATTGATTCAGCAAAGAACTCCAAGTTAAGCCAACAATGTAAATATGCTTTAGAGTTAAACAAATGACAGTCATGGGAAAGAGAACAACACACACCAAAAAAAAATTCACTCTCCTGGGGGCAGGGGGTAGTTTTTCTACAAGAAGATTGATTTTAAAAGGCTCAGGTCATTTGAATAAATTATGCAGCTATTTAAGGCAAGTGCAGCCTGTCTAGAAGAATTAAACAATGGTAAATCACAGTAAAATTTTTTTTCTAGTGACTACACATTCTTTACTCTGAGATTTGTCAACAGTAAAATTTAAAGAACAAAGGTTAAAAAAGAAAGAAAAGGGGAGCCAGGCAGTGGCTCAGCGGGTTAAGCGCACATGGCGGAAAGCGCACAGACCAGCATCAGGATCCCCTTTTGAGCCCAGGCTCCCCACCTGCATGGGGGGGGGGGTCCTTTCACAAGCAATGAAACAGGTTTGCAGGTCTCTATCTTTCTCTTCCCCTCTCTGTCTTTCCCTCCTCTTTCAATTTCTCTCTGTCCTATCCAACAGCAATGACAGCAATAACAACAACAACAAGGAGCAACAAAAGGGAAAATTTTTTAAAAATTTAAAAAAGAAAGAAAGAAAAGATGCTCTTGAGAGGAATTTTCCCACAGCTAACCAGTTGTTTTAGAAATACAATTATTAAATAATAAGGGTGTTTGGGGAGAAATCTTGTCAGAGTTCTATCTTTGCTGTTGTTTAACTTTTTAAAATTTTTATTTACTTTTATTTTTCAACATTTTATTTATATATGTTATTTATTTATTTTGGATAGAGACAGAAAAATTGAGAGGGAAGGAGTGTGAGAAAGAGAGAGATGGAGAGACCTGTAGCACTGTTTCACTGCTTATGAAGCTTCCTCTCTGCAGGTGGGGGCTTAGAGCAGTTTATTCATATATCACTAAGTCTAGAGCTTGATTCTCAATTTTAAGGTCTAGTAGCTGAACTTTCTTGAAATACATAAGCTCTCATGGCAGGAGAATTTTCATAAAGCTGATATAATGCCTTAATCAGTAATGTATTATTCTATAATAAGGATGCACTTCTTTCCAATGATGGAATCTGTTACTTTTTTAAAGGTTTTTTTAAAAAAATATTTTATTTATTTATTTTAATGAGAGATACAGAGAGAGGGAAGAGAGACCAAAGCACTGCTCAGCTCTGGCTTATGGTGGTGCTGGAGATTGAACCTAGGACCTTGGAGCCTCAGGCATGAAAGTCTCTTTGCATAGCCATTATGCTGTGTCCCCAGCCCCGAAGCTTCTGTTCCTATCTGAAAAACCCTATCTATTTTCTTCTCAATATCAACAAAGAGGGAAAAGCTAACTTAATACTATATAATCAGATAAGAAAAGTTGGCAACTATAAGCATATCTCACTTTAGCTCAAAGAAATACCATAACAGAGATCATCATTCTAGAAATTATTGGCAAGCCCCTTATACCAATCTATCCCAAAGTTTCACTTCTCTGAATCTGAATTTCTGACAGTTAACCCATTCTATTGAAACATTATTTCAGATATTACTATTACTGAAAAGTTTGCCATGAATGAAATGCATAGCCAATATAAACACAAAGTTCAGCACACATCTAAAGCATGAGCATATAAATAGTATGTGTGAGGAGAACTTCCGGAAGCATGGCTATGGAGTAGCAGTGGCTGCATTTTGCTCTCCCCAATCAGCAAGGAATAGCAAAGAGGATCACCTGAGAATGCAGCAAGATAAAACTAGGGTCACTCCAGGAACCCACCAAGCAGCTGGTGAGTGCAAACACATGTAGCTCATGGACAGAGAGGGCCTTAAAGAGAGATGCCTGGGGCTAAAGGCCTGTACCTACTCAGGAGCAGCTGATACTAGTCCAACAGTTTGCCAGTTGAAGCACCACCTCCAGTCTGAATTTTATCAACAAAAAGACTGCTAAATCTCACCAATATGCAATGGTGGGTCTCTATTGCTTTGCCCCCTCAGGAGCTGGAACAGCTGTAAGGAAGCCTGATACTGACATTGAAGGGCAGAGAACTGGCCAGGTGACTCAGGAGAAATTCTACACTCCTGGTGGTTGGGAGGTGTATATAGCCTTTTCACATTGTTCTAATAAATTAGGAAAAAGAGTGAATAATTCCTTCAGAAATCAAGATTTATTCAGAAGCACAGGGCCACAACGAGCTGCTCAGTTCAGTTCTAGCTGAGGGAGGAACAAGGATTGGACCCAAGATTTTGGACCCTCAGGGCATGGGAGTCTCTTTACATAACCACTGTGCTATCTATCTTCCAAAGTGAGTAATTAAGCTGAAAAATCTATTTATAGTTAAAAAGCCCTCAGTCTCCCACAGCCTGCAAGGGAGATAAATAACATTAACAGGGTTTAACAGCCACAATCTTGTCGATCATTATTAAATCAATAATTATAATTTTTTAAAAAGGAAGTTGCAAAATAAGAAAACAAAGCAAAACTTGGACTGAGTTTGGTGTAGTGTACCAAAGTAAAGGACTTTGGGGTAGGGAAGAGAGTTCAGGTCCTGGAACATTATGTCAGAGGACCTAGAAGGGCATAAATTATTATATGGAACACTGAGAAATGCTATATATGTACAAACTACTGTATTTTATTTTTTGTTGCTATATTTTATTATTGATTGTAAACCATTAATACCCCAATAAAACTTACAAATATATATATATAAAATGTGTGAGAATCATAACATGCACCGTGAGGGGCCAGATAGTCACTGCATCCAGTAGAGTTCATACATTACCTTTGGGGGGAACCTTCATATGTTGTGGAACAGTGTTGCAGGTGTCTTTTCTTCTCTTTATCTCTCTCCCTCTACCTCCTTCTAGCAAAAGGAAAAAGATGGGGATGGAGAAGGAAAGGGAAGGGAAGGGAAGGGAAGGGAAGGGAAGGGAAGGGAAGGGAAGGGAAGGGAAGGGAAGGGAAGGGAAGGGAAGGGAAGGGAAGGGAAGGGAAGGGAAGGGAAGGGAAGGGAAGGGAAGGGAAGGGAAGGGAAGGGAAGGGGAAGGGGAAGGGAAAGGAAGGGAAGGAAGGGAAGGGAAGGGAAGGGAAGGGAAGGGAAGGGAAGGGAAGGGAAGGGAAGGGAAGGGAAGGGAAGGGAAGGGAAGGGAAATGAAAGGAAGGGAAGGGAAGGGAAGGGAAGGGAAGGGAAGGGAAGGGAAGGGAAGGGAAGGGAAGGGAAGGGAAGGGAAGGGGGAAGGGAAAGGAAGGGAAGAAGGGAAGGGAAGGGAAGGGAAGGGAAGGGAAGGGAAGGGAAGGGAAGGGAAGGGAAGGGGAAGGGAGGGGAGGGGAAGGGAAGGGAAGTGAGGGTAGGGAAGGAGAGAAGAGGAGAGGAGAGGAGGGAGGAGAGGGGAGGAGAGGAGGGGACAGGAGGGGAGGAGGGGAGGAGAGAGGAGGAGAGAGGAGAAGAGAGGAGAGGAGAGGAGAGGAGAGGAGAGGAGAGGAGAGGAGAGGAGAGGAGAGGAGAGGAGAGGAGAGGAGAGGAGAGGAGAGGAGAGGAGAGGAGAGGAATCACTGGGCACAGTGGTATTGTCAAGTAGGAACCAATAATAGTACTGATAGCCAAAAAAAAAGTGATACAACTATTAAAAAGCAAAAAAAAAAAAAAAACACTGGGAAATTAAGTATGATTACTAATGTTATATTCTTGTTAAACTAAGTCAAAAGAATTTCTGAAGTATTTCAGATACCCTAGGAGACATGAGGACTCTTGGATTAACTAGACAAATTCTAAAGTTGGAGAATGAGGGATGTGGGCAAAAATTGTCTCTACTGTATTTATGATGAAGAGCAGAAAAGACACAAAGGAATGTTTCTCCAAAACTGTCCACCAGTACAGAGAAAATAAGAATCAACAGTCATTTGTTCATTTGTTTTGTTTTAATGCTCTATTTGGTCAAACTCACCTTCAGATCTCTAAAAGGATAGACAAGCAAAAGTTGCACAGCTTTGAGATGTTTTTGTTCATTTTTTTTCTCCCTGCTTTTGTAATAGAAAGCAATTTAGAGTCAGCAGATAGAACAAGGTGACAGGTAGCTTGGGTGTTCTGAGAGGATTCTGGATTCTATCACAAGAAAATGAAAACCAGGAGGCTTACTACTGAGAATTTTGAAACCACTTGAGCTTTTAGATATTTGTCCTAAAGATATTTGGATTCTTGGTATTCAATATGAATCTGTTAAATCTGTAACTGCAAGCAGAATTTTATCTTGAAAAAAATATATATATATATTTAAATTTGCAAAGTACCCCCAAAGAAAATAGTTTGGTTCAGCTATCTAAAAATTGATAGAATTCCTTGCAATTATGTTATTGCGTATTATTTCAGCACTAACACTCCTGTTTTAGATTAGTCTTGTTTTATATTAGTCAAATGATGGAAATGGCTCATCTTTTATTTTCAGCTGAGATATAATTTATATTCCATCGACTTTCCCATTTAAAATGTACAATTCAGTGATTTTTCAGGCTATTCACAAAGATGTACAAGTATAATCACTGTATAATACCAGAACATTTCATCACCTCTAGAAGAAACCAGATATCCAATAACAAGCATTGCCTAAACCCCTTTTCCAGACTCTAGTCTCCTTTTTATTTTAAACTTTAAATATGGCCTGTAGTCTAAGAATTCTAAAAAAAAAAATCTTGTTGAGAAAAAGGTAACAAGTCAATACATAAATAAATGAACTTTAGGAAAAAGATTGCATTGCTATTTTCATTGTGCTTTGTTTTTTAGTGGCATGAATCTGTGATTGCACGGATTGCAATAAACTAAACAGTAATTTAGTGAACATTTAGTCCTATTAGGGTACATCCTCTTCCCCCAAAGTGTATACATTCTTATTGAATAATTTGTACTATATTTCTAGTCAGAAGGTCTATGTGGCATTAATGCAAAAAATAAGCATTCCATATATAGCCTGTAAGGATTGATGTGATCTGAAGGTCCCCAACCTTTATGCATAGAAGCCAGTTTTAATTTCTCTAAACGTGAAGCCCTCAGAGTTTTGTTAGGGAGGTGCTGACATTAAAGAATATGAATAGAGTATGAGAGAAGGCACCAGGCATTACACTGGACACTGAACACACAGTTCACAAACACTTTGCAACAATACGGAGAGGCAGTTGTTATCCCCATTATAAACAGAGATTGGAACACAAGAAGGTTAAGTGACTTGTCCAAGGTTAAGCAGTTACTAAATCATAGAACCATGGCTCAAACATCAGCATTATTTCCATTACACTATTCTGCTAAGCATGAGGCACAGGCTATATTAATTCCTCAATTCAACAGTCTTCTAAGAATTCTGAGAGTTGCTGGAGGATAATCAATCAGAAGAAGAAAAAAAAAAAACATTTCAAGAGATTAGCAGGAAGGGCCAGGCAGTGTCATTCTAGATAGAGTGCACATTTTACCATGTGGAGGACCCAGGTTCAAGAGTCTGATCTTCAGTTGCAAGGAGGAAAGTTTCACGAACATGGAGCAGTGGTTGGTGACCAGGTGGTAGCACACCTGATTAAGCACACATATCACATTGGAGCAGTGCTGCAGGTCTCTCTCTCTCTCTCTCTCTCTCTCTCCCTCCCTCCCTCCCTCCCTCTCCCTCTCCCTCTCCCTCTCCCTCTCCCTCTTCCTATCTCTCTCACTTGTTTTTAAAAAAAAAGAAAAATGACCACTGGGAGCAGAGGATTTCTCATGTATGCACCAAGCCCCAGCAATAATCATGATGGCATATATATGCAATAATCATGATGATATATATATATATATATATATATATATATATATATATATATATAGGCACCAAGCCCCAGCAATAATCATGATGGCATATATAAGCCCCAGCAATAATCATGATGGCATATATTTAACAGGTAGAGCCTGGGATTCCAGCCAGCGCTAGAGCTTCACTGATGGCACTATGAGTACTCCTTGGATCATAAGATGGTTTTTGGTGCCTATCTATCTATCTATCTACCTATCTATCTATCATCTCTATCTCTACTCCTCTTTCCAAGAGGGAGACAGTTTAATTATCTTTTTGAAAGTTCATTTGCTTTAGTTATCAATATTTCACATGAATGAAATCATCCAGTAGTTGACCTGCATCTAAGATTTCACTTATTTCACTCAGCATAATCACATCCATTTTGTCCCAAGCAATACAATATCATCTTTTTTCTTTTTCTTTCGACATTATCTTTTTTAAAAAATAAAAACATAATATTTTAGAATCCCGCAGACTGGTAGTTAATTGGGAGATTGATGATGGTGATAATATACTGGCAGTTTGTCACTGACAGATTTCTCCTCTCTATTTTCCTTCCTTATCTTTGCCCTTGCTGTCCCTCTCCCTCTTTTCTCTTTTAATAATCCATCTTTGCACTGTGTCCATGTTACTGATTTTGTCATTTGTACTGGACAAACTGAAAAGACAAATGTATTTTTCCATGTTATATATTCAATGTCATAGGCATACCATGGCCATTACTGGTCTGAAGGACCAGACAGTTCAAATGGTCATGTGGATCATATGGACATGTCAAGGTAATAGTAGAAGCTGACCTTGATGGAGCAAGACAATTGTGCCATGAGCCTACCAGATATGTTTAAGTAAATTCAGCCACTGTTGGGTCTATGTTCACACACTGGAAGAAAGAAAGAAAAGAAGAAAGAAAGAAAGAAAGAAAGAAAGAAAGAAAGAAAGAAAGAAAAGACAGTTTTTTGAAACATGTAACACTGTAACACCAAGGGTACTTTAAAATATTTTGAATGAAAAGGAAAAAGATTTTGAATGCATCGATCTGTTGTCACTCACATTTAGCCATATAGCACAGTAATTTAAAAATACAATCCTGGAGTTGGATGGGCCTAAATCTGGTGTCTGTTCTATCATTTACTAGCTCAGTGTTATTGTATAACTTACTTCTCAACTCCAAGTTTCCTACTCCTTGTCTAGGTTATTGCAAGAACTAAAGTCATGAATTCAAAGTATTTAGGAGGATACCTGGAATAATTTATATTAAACTAATACTTGTCATGTTTATGAAACTACTGGTATCATAAACCACTCAAACCTAGCTCCGTCATGTAAATCAGTCAGGCACAATATTATTCTATGCTGTCATTTTTTTAAAAGATTTTTTAATATTTATTTATTTACTCCCTTTTGTTGCCCTTGTTTTATTGTTGTTGTTGTTGTTGATGATGATGATGTCCTCATTGGATAGGACAGAGAGAAATGGAGAGAGGAGAGGAAGACAGAGAGGGGGAGGGAAAGATAGACACCTGCAGACCTGCTTCACCGCCTGTGAAGTGACTCCCCTGCAGGTGGGGAGCCAGGGGCTCAAACTGGAATCTTTAAGCTGTCCTTGTGCTTGGCGTTACCTGCACTTAACCCGCTGCGCTACTGCCAGACTCCCTATGCTGTCATTTTATAGAAAAGTGAGACACATGTAGTTTTGCAGGAAGAGGAATATAAATTAAATGTTTTCTGGAGATCAAGGTATATATACCTTGTTTATATATAAGGTCTATATACCTTGGTTCATGTTTCTGCAAATGTGAAGTAGGGAGATTAACTACCTCTTGATGGGTAGCTGTGAGAATTGTGTGAAATAATAGCACTCTCTTGTTTAAAAGCACTCAGTGGCTTCCCCTCTCTGAACATCACTTAGTGATTTTACGATATGCTCCACAGCCCCCCAATCCACATGGACAACATAATCACCACTACTTCTGACACCTCAAATCCTACCTCTTTCTTCAGGTTTACTCCATTAAAGTCACACTGGCTCCTCTGGTATGCTTTGCAGTCCCTAAGCACACTCTGGTCTCAGGGGCTTCACAAATGCTATTTTCACTACGTGGATTTCTCTTTCCCTATATGGTCACATGATATACTCTTGAATTTCTGTTAGCTCTCCACTCAGATGTTATCTTCTTAAAGAAAGTGCCCCATCTCACCCTAACTTGAATGGCCTCCATATATTCTGCTTTATATTACATACTAGTTCTTTATCACCATCTGATATCACATACACACTCATGGACACATATGTGACTATATTTTATTTACTTACTCCTTAATCAAAAGCTATCTCTACAAGAATTTTACATCGTTGTTTCATTGATACATCCTTAGATCCTAGAGCCAAATCTGACACAAAATCGAAAGTCAATAAATATTTAGAATGACTGTGACTTCACCAAAAAAGTCTTTTATTATTTGGAAATGCTTTTTATCAGTTTGAAACAAAGGAGTAGATGGAAAATTATCTTAATCAGTTACAACCCAGATTTCTGACAATTTTCCATTCAGAAAATATACCCCAAATATAGATCTCTGAGGCTGGCATGAATTTAAAGTTGGGTTATCGCTGGAGTTCAGTGCCTGCACTGCAAATCCACTGCTCCTGGCAGTCATTTTTTCTTTTTGTTGTTGTTGCTATTGTTGTTGGACAGGACAGAGAGAAATTGAGAGAGGAGGGGAAGACAGAGAGGGGGAGAGAAATATAGAGAACTGCAGACCTGCTTCACTGCCTGTGAAGCGATACCCTGCAGGTGGGGGATTGGCACCTCAAACCAGGATCCTTAATCTGGTTCTTGTGTTTTATGCCATGTGCACTTAACCGAGGGCACCATGGCCTGGCCCCAGATATAAAGATTTTTATCCTAGATAGTTTCATTATATTGTTGTACCTAGGTACAAAATAACACTACCTGCTAAGGTAAGACGAGACACCAATGTTTTAAACTCTGTTGAAAGTCATAAATTTGAAAGGCAATCTGGGAGTCTCCTATATCAAGTACATTATCTATAGGGTGCAAAGCATTATTTGAACTATTCAAAATTAGAAAAATTAATACTAGCTGTGAAATTAAACTGGATTTTAGTTACACAACTAATAATAAGAGAAATAAAGCCTTGTGTTTTTAATAATTTTTATTTATTTTTTTTTGTGAATAATATTTTTTTTATTTAAGAAAGGACTAATTAACAAAACCATAGGGTAGGAGGGGTACAATTCCACACAATTCCCACCACCCAATCTCCATATCCCACTCCCTCCCCTGATAGCTTTCCCACTCTCTATCCCTCTGGGAGCATGGACCCAGGGTCATTGTGGGTTGCACAAGGTAGAAGGTCTGGCTTCTGTAATTGCTTCCCCGCTGAACATGGGCGTTGACTGGTCGGTCCATACTCCCAGTCTGCCTCTCTCTTTCCCTAGTAGGGTGGGTCTCTGGGGAAGCAGAGCTCCAGGACACATTAGTGGGGTCTTCAGTCTAGGGAAGCCTGGCCGGCATCCTGATGACATCTGGAACCTGGTGACTGAAAAGAGAGTTAACATATGAAGCCAAACAAATTGTTGAGCAATCATGGACCCAAAGCTTGGAATAGTGGAGAGGAAGTGTTAGGGGGGTACTCACTGCAAACTCTAGTGTACTTCTGCTTTCAGGTATATATTTTGCAGTAGTTTATGGATACGTGTGCACATAAGCTCTCTCTCACAGAAACTGGTGTATATCTAGATTATGGGACTTTGTTAGAAAGTGAACTACCTGAGATGAAATTAGAGTGTACTATAAAAGGAAAGGTCTCACCCGAGTAATGAAGTTGAAGGGTTGTCATTCCACACGTGAAGTCTCTGGATACAGTCTGAGGTGAAGCATGTTGAGGTGGCAATCGTTGCGTTGGTTAGGTTGTGATTGGCAGATGCAATATTATTTGATATGGATTGGGAGAGGCATACGGGAAAGTGGCCCCTATCCAAGGGTTCCAGGACTGGGGGAAGTAGAGGCTCTATAGTGGAGATGTGAGCTTCCTGCTGTCTTAGGGTTCAAAAAGACAATCGATAGTTAATGTTATCATCATATTGTTTGGTAATTGGGTTAACTTTGAAAAGTCCCTTTGTTAGGGTTTGCTGTACAGTACCCAGTATCTTGTATATAGCTGTGCTATTGGTTGCTTCTGATCTACTTGGTCTAGGCTTTTGAGAGAGTCTGCATATCAGTTACACAGCCTATATATTGAAAATATTCAGTTTGTGTTTTGAAAAACTTCGAGACATACAATTAATTTTTCCCCTCTCGTATTAATTAACTAGTGATTTTATTTTATTTTATAATGAGAGAGAAAAACTAGTGCACTTCTCGGCTCTGGCTTATGGTGGTCCTGAGGATTGAACCTGGGACTTCATAGCCTCAGACACAAGAATGTTTTTGTTTGGTTGGTTTTTGTTTGTTTTTTTGGAATTTTATTCTATAACTTCTTTTTGATTTTTATTTATAAAAAGGAAACATTGACAAAACCGACAAAACCATAGGATAAGAGGGGTACAGCTTCTCACAATTCCCACCACCAGAACTCTGTATCTCCTCCCCCTGATAGCTTTCCTATTCTTTAACCCTCTGGGAGTATGGACCCAAAGTCATTGTGGGATACAGAAGGTGAAAGGTCTCGCTTCTGTAATTGCTTCCCTGCTGAACATGGGCATTGACAGGTCGATCCATACTCCCAGCCTGTCTCTCTGTTTCCCTAGTGGGGAAGGGCTCTGGGGAAGTAGAGCTCCAGGATACATTGTTGGAGTTGTCTGCCCAGGGAAGTCTGGTCGACATCATGCTAGCATCTGGAACCTGGTGGTTGACAAGAGAATTAACATACAAAGCCAAACAAATTGTTGACCAATCATGGATCTAAGGGCTGGAATAGTTCAGGTGAAGAGTTGGGGGGCCCTCCATTTTGTAGATCGCTAGTAGGCATATTTTAGTTAAATTCCAAAGGACCTGTGGCTATACTAGGTTTTTTTACCCCCTTTTTCTTTTTTCCCCTGAGCCTGAAATCTGATATGCCAGTGGATCTAAGTTATTGTCTGGGGAGATGATGTCATGGCTGGAAAAAGGACCAGAAAGCTGGATAAGGGAAGAGAATAGCTCCCTAATATGGGAAAGGGGTATAAATATTGTTGACTGTAAACCCCATCGATTTGATGTGATATGGGGCCCATAATCAGCTTCAGAGCCTATGTAACCCCTGCATGCCTCTAGATCTGAGCTCACATTCTGTGGTCATGAGTAGGAACATTCCATGCTGCCCCAATATCAAGACCCCTCTTCCTCAGGTGTAGCAAAGAGTATATTGTCCAGCCTCCCTTCAGAGGATGGAGCATTCTCTACCATTGTTGATCCAAGTTGAGGGCAAGGTCCTATGGGGGCCCACAAAAGGGTCTGTTGTGTTGTTCCTGATAGAAATGACCGGTAACAATGGAGAGAGGGATTTATTCGAGGTCTAGGCCCATCAAGTACAAGAATCTTTTGAAGAACCACTAGTCTCTCTCCCTAGCCCTGCCTTGTATTTTGAACAGTCCAAATTTCTTAATGTTCTTACTGAATAGGGAAAATTACTTAATATCTGTGCTCAAGGAAAAATCTAGTCAAATAATTACTTAACTGTGCTATCTCTTTCATCTGATATTGAATATAAAAGCCAAGGACTTCCACCAACTCACTTATTTATTCAAAAAGCATTTCTTAGACATCTATTTTTGTAAGTTAGCCACTGTGCCAAGCTTTATTATGTGATACAAAAATTACCAAGGTCTCAGACCTTAAAAAAAAAATTCTAAACGTAAGTCCAAATTTTTAAGGGACATTAATCCACAGACTAGTATCCAACAGGCATGCAAAATGTGAAGGGAACACTAGCACTATTTTGGCAAATACTTCAAAGTATAAGTAATTTCACTACAAATTATGAAGAATTGGCAACTTTTCAATCAGGCAGAAAACAAAGTGGAAAGAAATTTAAATAGAAAGATGCAAAGGTGGGAAGCTGCAAACTTAGATGTAATTCTGGAGGAATGAGAAGACTTTTAAGTGAACAAGGCTTAGAACTGTTTCTCAAACTAAGAGATGACTTGTTGACTGGTTTGCTTGTTTAAAACTCTGATTTTTAAGAGAAACTATCTTACTTGAAGAGCGATAGATTAAGACTCTACAATGTTTTGTTTTGCTTTGTGCTATGTTGTGTTGTGTTGTGTTGTGTTGTTTTTCCAGAGCATTACTCAGCTCTGAATTACGGTGGTGCTGGATATTAAACCTGGGACCTTTGGTGCTTCAAGATAGCAGTGTTGTTATTGTTTTGCTTTTTGTTTTTTGTTTGTTTATTTTTGTTTTTTAATTCAACCACCTCTAGGGTCCTCTATCATCATGTTCCAGGACTTGAACCCTCTCCCACCTCTCCCCACAGTCTTTTATTTTGGTGCAATACACCAAACCCAGTCCAAGTTCTGCTTTGTGTTTTCTTATTTTTCAACTTCTTTTTTATTATTATTAGTGATTTAATAATGGTCAAAAAAAAACTGTGGAATAAGTGAGATAACATTCAGACAATTCCCACCACCAGAGTGTCATATCCCAAGCACTCCACAGGAATCTTCCCTGTTCTTTATACCTCTGGGAATATGAACCAAAATCTTTATGGGGTGCAGAAGGTAGGAGGTCTGGCATCTGTAATTGCTTCTCTGTTGGACATGAACACTGGCAGGTCGATCCATACACCCCAGCCTGCTTCTAACTTTCCCTGTGGGGTAAGGCTCTGGGAAGGACACATAGGTTAGGTAGTCTGCCCAGGGAAGGCAGCTTGGAATCATGGTAGTATTTTTCAACTTCCGTCTATGAGTGAAGTCATCCCATATTGGTTCTTCTCTTTGTGACTTATTTCACTTAACATGAGTCCTTCCAGCTCCATCGAAGATGAGGTGAAGAAAATGAAATCACCATTTTAATTAATTTATTTTTTATTTATAAAATGGAAATATTGACAAGACTACAGGATAATCAGGGTACATTTCCACACAATGCCCAATCCCATAATCAGGGTACATTTCCACACAATGCCCAATCCCAGAGCTCCATATCCAATCCCTTCCCTTGATAGCTTCCGTATTCTTTAGCCCTCTGGGAGCATGGACCCAGGATCATTATGGAATGCAGAAGGTGGAAGGTCTGGCTTCTGTAATTGCTTCCCCGCTGAACCTGTGGATTGATAAGTTGATCCATACTCCCAGCCTGTCTCTCTCTTTCCCTAGTGGAGCAGGGATCTGGGGAGGTGGGGCTCTAGGACACACTGGTGGGGTTGTCTGCCCTGGGAAGTTTTGTTGGAGTCATGGTAGCCTCTGGAACCTGGTAGTTGAAAGAGTTAAGATAGAAGGCAGAGCAAACTGTTGACTAATCACAAACCTAAAGGCAAGAATATTGTGGATGGAGATTTGGGGTCTCCATTTTGGAAAAAGCTAGTAGGCCTATTTAAGTTATATTCCAAAGAACCGATGACCCAACTAGTTTTTGCCTACACCTGACATCCAATATGCAGGTGACCTAAGCTATTGTCTGGTTGATGGTGTCCCATTTTTTTCTAGCATTTTGATCATAAAGGGATGTTGTATTTTGTCAAAGGCTTTCTCCGCATCTATTAATATGACCATGTGGTTTTTGGTCTTGCTTTTATTGATGTGGTGGATCACGTTGATTGATTTATGTAGATTAAACCAACCTTGCATGTCTGGGATAAACCCTACTTGGTCATGATGAACAATCTTTTTAATATACTGCTGTATCCGGTTGGCTAGAATTGTGTTCAATATTTTAGCATCTATGTTCATCAGAGATATTGGTCTGTGGTTTTCTTTTTTGGTTGTGTCCCTGTCTGCTTTTGGTATCAAGGTGATGTTGGCTTCATAGAAGCTGGGAGTATTCCAGTGTCTTCAATGTTCTGGAAGACTTATAAAAGTAGGGGTATTACTTCTTCTTTGACAGTTTTATACAATTCATTTGTAAACCATCTGGTCCTGGACTTTTATTTTGGGGACAGTTTTTGATAACTGTTTCAATTTCATAAGCTGTGATGGGCCTATTCACATTATCTACTTCCTCTTTACTTAGTTTTGGAAGTTGGTAGGTATCTAGGAAATCGTCCATTTCTTCCAGGTTCTCTAGCTTGGTGGCATATAGTTGTTCATAGAAGCCTCACATGATATGTTGCATTTCTGCAGTGTCTATTGTGATATCTCCTCCTTCATTTACTATCTGATTTATTTGGGTGTTCTCTGTTTTTTGTTTTGTGAGTCTGGCTAAAGGTCTGTCGATTTTGTTCACTCTTTCGAAGAACCAACATTTACTTTTGTGGATCTTTTGTATGGTTTTCTTATTTTCAATGTTATTGATTTCTGTCCTAACTATAGTGATTTATGTCCTACTGGTTGATTTAGGTTTCCTTTGTTCTTCTTCTTCTAGGTCTTTAAGATGTGTAATCAGGCTATTTGTGCTTTTTCTTGTTTCCTAATGTGTGCTTGTATGGCTATGAACTTCCCTCTCAGTACTGCCTTAGCTGTGTCCCAAATATTTTGACAGCTTGTGTCTTCATTTTCATTGAACTCTTGAAATATTTTGATTTCTTCCCTTATTTCCTCTTTGACCCAGTAGTTATTAAGGAGTGTATTTTTGAGATTCCACCTTTTTGGGTCTATTACTAATCTTTTATTGATTGTTTAGTGTTAGTTTAATTCCACTGTGGTCTGAGAAGATGCTTGAGATGATTTCAATGCTCTTGAATTTGCTGATGCTGTCTTTGTGGCCTAACATATGGTCTGTCCTTGAGAAGGACCCATGTGGGCTTGAGTAAACTGTGTTTTCCGGTTTCCTGGGATAAATGACTCTGAAAATGTCGAATAGTTCTAGTTTACGTATTTCCTCAATTAGTTCCCTTATGTCTTTATTGATTTTTCTGCCTGGATGATCTGTCAAGTTGACAGAATGTGATGTTGAAGTCCCCTACTATGACTGTGTTGTTAATATATTGCTGTATCTCTTTCAGTAGATGTTTGATGTATTTCAATGGCCTCTCATTGGGCACATAGATGTTAATAATTGTTAAGTCCTCTTGATTGACAGATCCTCTGAGCATTAAATAATGTTCATCTCTATCTTTTTAAATTTTATTTATTTTAAAGTCTATTGTGTCAGATATGAGAATAGCAGTTCCTGCCCTATTTTGTGGGTCATTGGCTTGTATGATAGTTTTCCATCCTTTCACTTTGAGTCTGTGTTTGTTTTTTGTTTTTTTGAATTAGGTGGGTTTTCTGTAGACACCATACTGTTGGCTTGTGCTTTCTGATCCATCTTCCTACTCTGTGTCTTTTAATAGGTGGATTCAGGCCATTGACATTTATTGATATCAAAGATTTAAGATATTTTAACACCATTCTTGTAGAGTTTTAGAGTGTTCTGATATATGGCCTATTTATGGTGGTCTGACTGTTTATAGCAGACCTTTGAGAACTTCTTTCAGGGCAGGCTTGGTGACAAAAAATAATTTCTGATTTACTTTTCTATTGATGTTGATTTAAGGGTAATTCCTTTAGCAGGCTCAAATCTCCTCATATTTTTCTGTATCATCTAAATCTTGCCTTATTTCCTTTTTCTTATTTTATTATGGAAATAATGACTTGCAAGACAATTGCCACATAGTTACAATTTCTTATCTTTCCATGATAGGTGTCTGCATATTTCTAAGCAAATGTATATTCCTTCTAAACTTTATTTCTTACTTACTTTTGGGGGAACTGTATAAAACAAACATTGCCAAGCACCACTGTATTTCACTTAATCCTCATAATACTGATATAAAAAGAATTTTTTCCTGGGCCACCACATTTCACCACATATTGATACAAAAGAAAACTCCAGATGGATCAAATATTTAGATGTATAGCCAGAAACCATGAAATACTTAGAGGAAAAGAGTGACAGAACTCCTTTCCATGCAAGGTTTAGAAAAATCATTGCCAGTTTAAATCCAATTGCAAAGAAAACAAAAGTACACATATAAATAAATCAGTGGGACTACATCATACTGAAAAGCTTCTGCATGACAAAAGAATTCACCATCGTAGTGTTGAGACAACTTGTGGAGTGGGAGAAAAATCTTTATATGTCATACCTAAGATAGAGCACTAATAACCAAAGAACACAAAGAACTCACCAAACAACAATAAAAGGACAAACAACACAGTGGAAAATGAGAGGAAGACATGGGCAGTCTTCTCCAAAGAAGAAATTTAAAGGGTTAACAGATATATGAAAATAATTCTCAAAATATTTGATCATCAGGGAAATTTACATAAAAATAACTACGGGGTGGGGGGCTGGGCGGTAGCACAGCCGGTTAAGGGCATGTGGTGCAAAGCACAAGGACTGGCATAAGGATGATGGTTCGAGCCTCAGCTCCCCACCTGCTTCACGGGAAGCAGGTCTGTAGGTGGCTATCTGTATTTCCCCCTCTGTCTTCCCCTCCTTTCTGAATTTCTCTCTGTCCTATCTAACAACAATAATAATAACAACAACAACGATAAACAACAAGGGCAACAAAAGAGAAAAAAATAGCCTCTAGAAGCAGTGGATTCCTAGCGAGGGCACCAAACCCTGGCAATAACCCTGGAGGCAAATAAAATAAAATAAAATAAAAATATGATATAGCACTTTACACCTGTGAAAATGTCATACATTAGAAAAGACAGAAACACCAACTGTTGATGAGGCTGGGGTGGGGAGGGACTCTCCTACATTACTGGTGGGAATGTAAATTAATGAGACCTCTGTGGAAAACAGTCTAGAGAGTTCCAGAACACCAGAAGTGGACCTACCTTATGATACCACAGTCCCCTTCCTTGGGATATACCCAGGGAAAACAAAGAAATTTATCTGCAAAGACCTATACACACACCTATGTTCTGGTAGCACAGTCTGTAAAATCCCAACCCTGGAAACAATTCAGATTCCCAAAGGTAAATGAGTGGCTAAGAATGTAGTGGTACATATATACACACAATGGAATACTACGCAACTGGTAAAAATGATGAGGTCATTTCCTTTGCAATAGCTTCGTCAGAACTTAAAGATATCATATTGAGTGATAAAAGCCAGAATAAGAGAGACTAATAAGGAATGATATCACTCATAGGTGGAGCTTTAGAATAAAGAACAGTAAGGGAAACCATAAAGTGAAATGGGCTGAATATGGTGTTTTGCATCAAAGCAAAGGATTTGGGGAGGGAAGAAAGGGGATAGGATGATGAAACAATGGAGCCCTGTTGTAAGATAAGGAAGAGGCCCCTAAGTCAGGGCAAGAGGGTGTCTCCTAAACATATGTCAAGGGGAGATGAGGGGTTGTGCCTATGTGTCCAAGATTATACTGTAAACCATTAACTACCCCCAATTAATTGACTAGTTAATTAATTGAAAGACTTTTAAAAAAACATTTATTTATTCATTATGAGAACAAGATAGGAGACAGAAAGAGAAAGACCAGAGCATTGCTTAAGTATGGCATAAGGCGTTGCCTATATTGATGTTGCATTTGCTGAAGACTCAAGCATGCCAGTTGGTGCTCTAACAAACTGAGCTAACACCTTGAACTCTTCTATTCCCATTTCATGGGAAACTATAATAATTTTCCTATAATCTGAAAGATGATAAAAGTCAAATACAGGGAGTTGGGCAGTAGCACAGTGGGTTAAGCGCATGTGGCGCAAAGCGCAAGAACTGGTATAGGGATCCCGGTTCGAGCCCCCGGCTCCCCACCTGCAGGGGAGTCGCTTCACAGGTGGTGAAACAAGTCTGTAGGTGTCTCTTTCTCTCCCCGCTCTTCATTTCTTCCCCTCCTCTCTCCATTTCTCTCTGTCCTATCCAACAATGACGACATCAACAACAATAACTACAACAATAAAACAACAAGGGCAACAAAAGAGAATAAGTAAATAAATATTTTTTAAGAAAGTCAAATACAAACTTGACATTCAGGTCTGTTTATATGAAAAAGTAGCATTCAGGATTGGCAAAGATAGCTCACCTAGATAGTGCACCTGAATTGTCATTGGCATGGCACAAGTTCAAGCCTGGCCGCCACCACACTGGAAGAAGCTTAGTGATATGGTGTCTTTTCCTCTCTCCCTCTGTTTTTTTTTTTTTGTCTCTGTAACTTCCTACCTGAAAAACTAAAATAAACTAAGCCTGGATCAGTGAAACCCTGGAAACAATTAAAAGAAATAAAGTCTGGACCATCTAAATACATTAAGCATCTACTGAAAGAATTTGAAAAATACATCAATAGTAATACAATAATAGTGGGAGACTTCAATACCCCACTCTCACACTTAGACAGATCAAGAAAGCAGAGAACCAATAAAGATACAAGAAAATTGAATGAAGAGATTGACAGACAAGAGATTGAAAATGTCCTCTTGGACATTTTCAGACTTCTCCACCCCAAAAAACTGGAATACACCTTCTTTTCAAATCCACATAACACATACTCAAGGATAGACCACATATTAGGCCACAAAGACAGCATCAATAAATTCAAGAGCATTGAAATCATCCCAAGTATCTTCTCAGACCACAGTGGAGTAAAACTAACATTTAACAACAAACAGAAAATTATTAAAAGACATAGAATTTGGAAACTAAACAACATGCTCCTTAAGAACCACTGGGTCAGAGACTCACTCAAACAGGAAATTCAAGTGTTCCTGGAAACTAATGAAAATGAAGACACAACCTATCAAAATATTTGGGACACAGCTAAAGCAGTACTGAGAGGGAAACTTATAGCCATAAAATCACATATTAAACACCAAGAAGAAGCCCAAATGAACGACCTCACTGCACACCTCAAGGACTTAGAGGAAGAGGAGCAAAGGAACCCTAAAGCAACCAGGAGGACAGAAATCACTAAAGTTAGAGCAGAAATAAACAACATCGAAAATAAAAGAACCATACAAAAGATCAATGAAGCCAAATGTTGGTTCTTTGAAAGATTAAACAAAATTGACAAACCCCTAGCCAGACTCACCAAACAAAAAAGAGAGAAGACTCAAATTAATAGAATTGTAAACGATGCAGGAGATATCACAACTGACACCACAGAAATCCAGAGAATCCTGCGAAACTTCTATAAAGAACTATATGCCACCAAGCTAGAGAATCTGGAAGAAATGGAACAATTCCTAGAAACCTATGCACTTACAAAACTGAACCAAGAAGAACTACAAAATCTAAATGCACCAATCACAGACAAAAAAATTGAAACCGTTATTAAGAATCTCCCCAACAACAAAAGTCCTGGACCAGATGGCTTCACAAACGAATTCTACAAAACTTTCAGGAAACAGTTAATACCCATACTTCTTAAGCTATTCCATAAGATTGAAGAAACAGGAATACTCCCTTCCACCTTTTATGAAGCCTACATCACCCTGATACCAAAAGCTGATATGGACAGAACAAAAAAGGAAAACTACAGACCAATATCTCTGATGAACATAGACGCCAAAATATTAAACAAGATCTTGGCCAACAGCAACACATCAAAAAGATTGTTCATCATGACAAAGTGGGATTCATGCCAGGAATGCAAGGCTGGTTCAACATCCGTAAGTCAATCAATGTCATTCACCACATCAATAAAAGCAAAGCCAAAAACCACATGATTATCTCAATAGATGCAGAGAAAGCCTTTGACAAAATCCAACACCCATTCATGCTCAAAACTCTACAAAAAATGGGAATAGATGGGAAATTCCTCAAGATAGTGGAGTCTATATATAGCAAACCTACAGCCAACATCATACTCAAAGGACAGAAGCTGAAAGCATTCCCCCTCAGATCGGGGACTAGACAGGGCTGTCCACTGTCACCGTTACTCTTCAACATAGTATTGGAAGTTCTGGCCATAGCAATCAGGCAAGAGAAAGAAATCAAAGGGATACAGATTGGAAGGGAAGAAGTCAAGCTCTCACTATTTGCAGATGATATGATAGTATACATAGAAAGACCTAAAGAATCCAGTAGAAAATTACTGGAAGTTATTAGGCAATATAGCAAGGTATCAGGCTACAAAATCAATGTACAAAAATCAGTGGCATTTCTTTATGCAAACACTAAATCTGAAGAAGAAGACATCCAGAAATCACTCCCATTTACTGTTTCAGCAAAATCAATCAAATACCTAGGAATAAAGTTGACCAAAGAAGTGAATGACTTGTATACTGAAAACTATGAGTCGCTACTCAAGGAGATAGAAACTGATACCAAGAAATGGAAAGATATCCCATGCTCATGGATTGGAAGAATAAATATCATCAAAAAGAATATTCTCCCCAGAGCCATATACAAATTTAATGCAATACCCATCAAAGTTCCACCAAGCTTCTTTAAGAGAATAGAACAAACACTACAATCATTTATCTGGAACCTGAAAACACCTAGAATTGCCAAAACCATCTTGAGGAAAAGAAACAGAAATGGAGGCATCACACTCCCAGACCTTAAACAATATTATAAAGCCATCATCATCAAAACAGCATGGTACTGGAACAAAAATAGGCACACAGACCAGTGGAACAGAATTGAAAGCCCAGAAATAAATCCCAACACCTATGGGCATCTAATCTTGATAAGGGGGCCAAAAGGATTAAATGGAAAAAGGAGGCTCTCTTCAATAAATGGTGCTGGGAAAACTGGGTTGAAACATGCAGAAGAATGAAATTGAACCACTATATCTCACCAGAAACAAAAATCAACTCCAAATGGATCAAAGACCTAGATGTCAGAACAGAAACAATCAAATACTTAGTGGAAAACATTGGTAAAACACTTTCCCACATACACCTCAAGGACATCTTTGATGATTCAAACCCAATTGCAAGGAAGACTAAAGCAGAAACAAACCAATGGGACTACATCAAATTGAAAAGCTTCTGCACATCCAAAGAAACTATTAAACAAACAGAGAGACCCCTCACAAAATGGGAGAAGATCTTCACATGCCAGACATCAGACAAGAAACTAATCACCAAAATATATAAAGAGCTCAGCAAACTTACCACCAAAAAAGCAAATGACCCCATCCAAAAATGGGCAGAGGAAATGAACAAAACATTCACCACAGAGGAGATCCAAAAGGCTAACAAACATATGAAAAACTGCTCTAGGTCACTGATTGTCAGAGAAATGCAAATTAAGACAACACTAAGATACCACCTCACTCCTGTAAGAATGGCATACGTCAAAAAGGACAGCAGCAACAAATGCTAGAGAGGCTGTGGGGACAGAGGAACCCTTTTACATTGCTGGTGGGAATGTAAATTGGTACAGCCTCTGTGGAGAGCAATCTGGAAAACTCTCAGAAGGCTATACATGGAGCTTCCATATGACCCAGTAATTCCTCTCCTGGGGTTATACCCCAAGGACTCCATAACACCCAACCAAAAAGAGGTGTGTACTCCTATGTTCATAGCAGCACAATTCATAATAGCTAAAACCTGGAAGCAACCCAGGTGCCCAACAACAGATGAGTGGCTGAGAAAGCTGTGGTATATATACACAATGGAATACTATGCAGCTATCAAGAACAATGAACCCACCTTCTCTGACCCATCTTGGACAGAGCCAGAAGGAATTATGTTAAGTGAACTAAGTCAGAAAGATAAAGATGAGTATGGGATGATCCCACTCATCAACAGAAGCTGACTAAGAAGATCTGAAAGGGAAACTAAAAGCAGGACCTGACTAAATTGTAAGTAGGGCACCAAAGTAAAAACCCAGTGGTGAGGGGTAGACATGTAGCTTCCTGGGCCAGTGGGGGGTGGGAGTGGGCGGGAGGGATGGGTCACAGTCTTTTGGTGGTGGGAATGGTGTTTATGTACACTCCTAGCAAAATGTAGACATATAAATCAGTAGTTAATTAATATGAGAGGGGGAAATCAATTGTATGTCTCAAAGTTTCTCAAAAGACAAACTGAATCTTTTTAATATATAGGCTATGTAGTTGATATGTGGACTCTCTCAAAAGCCTAGACCAAGTAGATTAGAAGCATCCAATAGCACAGCTATATACAAGATACTGGGTACTGCACAGCAAACTATAACTAAGGGACTTTTCAAAGTTAACCCAATTACCAAATAATGTGATGATAATATTAACTATCGATTGTCTTTTTGAACCCTAAAACAGCAGGAACCTCACATCTTCACTATAGAGCCCCTACTTCCCCCAGTCCTGGAACCCTTGGATAGGGCCCACTTTCCCGTATGCATCTCCCAATCCAAACCAAATAATATTGCATCCGCCGATCACAACCTAACCAACGCAACGATTGCCACCTCAACATGCTTCACCTCAGACTGTATCCAGAGACTTCACATGTGGAATGACAACCCTTCAACTTCATTACTCGGGTGAGACCTTTCCTTTTATAGTACACTCTAATTTCATCTCAGGTAGTTCACTTTCTAACAAAGTCCCATAATCTAGATATACACCAGTTTCTGTGAGAGAGAGCTTATGTGCACACGTATCCATAAACTACTGCAAAATATATACCTGAAAGCAGAAGTACACTAGAGTTTGCAGTGAGTACCTCCCTAACACTTCCTCTCCACTATTCCAAGCTTGGGATCTATGATTGCTCAACAAATTGTTTGGCTTCATATGTTAACTCTCTTTTCAATCACCAGGTTCCAGATGCCACCAGGATGCTGGCTAGGCTTCCCTGGATTGAAGGCCCCACCAATGTGTCCTGGAGTTCAGCTTCCCCAGAGACACACCTTACTAGGGAAAGAGAGAGGCAGACTGGGAGTATGGACCGACCAGTCAACGCCCATGTTCAGCGGGGGAAGCAATTACAGAAGCCAGACCTTCTACCTTCTGCAACCCTTAACGACCCTGGGTCTATGCTCCCAGAGGGCTAGAGAATGGGAAAGCTACCATGGGAGGGGGTGGGTTATGGGGATTGGGTGGTGGGAATTGTGTGGAGTTGTACCCCTCCTACCCTATGTTTTTGTTCACTAATCCTTTCTTAAATAAAAAATTTAAAAAAAAAAGAAAATTAAAAAAAAGAAATAAAGTCCTTGGGCTGAAGGATAACTCAATTGGTTGGGCACATGTATGTCTTGTCATGCCCAGATTGGGCTCAAGTCCCAGCAGTGCCAGGATACCAGTAGCCCTAGCACTGAAAAAATAAGTGTTGATGTTCCTGTTCGTCTTGCTCTGCCGTCTTGACTCCATTCAATTGTATCCAATTTCTCTATGGTTCTATTACTGTAATAATGAAACATTACCATTATTCTTCCATTCCATTTTTCATGAGTCAATATTCAAGTTTATTACATACCACATTTATGACTGTTACAAATAGTTCACACACTTTATTTTCAGTTTCCAATTTTTGTTATTGTGTAATAGACTCTACAAATTTTCTTCATAAGCATCTTTTAGTTTCTGATGAACTAGTTGTCTGGAATATATTACTGAGAGTGAATAGTAAATACAATTTTGAGCTATAATACCAAAGCTAGGATGTGGCAGAGCTGAAATTTGAAACCAAACCCATTGCCCAAAGGTCTATGACTTTTCTACTTATAAAAGAGAGTAAATAAACATAGAGAAATCTGCTTATGCCTTCAATAATTCCACTGAAGAAGTCTTGGATTATCTTTAGATCAGCTTACTGTAGTTCAAATATAATATTCCAAATTAACGATGTTTTACTAGTCAATCATGGAATTAATCATTGCACACTTTTGGAAATCAATATAACTATTTTAGTAAAACACAATTATTGAGGGGTGTGCAAGGACCTGGGCTCAAGCACCCAGATACCACCTGCAGGAGGGAAGCTTTACATGCAGTGAAGAAGTGCTGTGGGTATCTCTCTGGTGGGGTTGTCTGTCCAGGGAATTCTGGTCAGCATCATCCTAGCATCTGGAACCTGGTGGTTGACAAAAGAGTTAACATACAAAGCCAAAAAAAATTGTTGATCAATCATGAACTTAAAGGCTGGAATAGTGCAGACGAAGAGTAGGGCAGCCCTCCATTTTGTAGATAGCTAGCAGGCAAATTTTAGTTATATTCCAAAGGGCCTGTGGCTATACTAGTATTTTTTTTTTCCTGAGCCTGAAATCTGATATGCAGGTGGATCCAAGTTATTGTCTGGGGAGATAATGTCGTGTCTGGGCAAATCAATATTTCTTAAATAAAGTGATAAAAAGAAAAATTATTGCCATGGTTAGAGCTCACTTGACACGGAAGCATATATGTCTTTACAGCCAGAAAATTGTTTGCTAAGAATACATTTAAGATGATGCTTAATAAAATTAATCACGCAAGATGAAACAGATAAGCAAATAGTACATATATTTCTCAAAGAGACAAGAATGTATCTGCAATTTATTCCTCTCCTAGGTATATATCTGAACACATCAAAACACTCATTCAAAAAGACATGTGCAGGCCAGGTAGGCAGTCACCCAATAGAGCACACATGCTACTATGTGCAAGGACCCAGGCTCAAGCCACTTATACACACCTGTGAGGGAAGCTTCAAAAACGATGGAGCAGAACTACATATATCTATCCATTTCTCACTGCCTAGCTATCTTCCTTTCTCTCCCATCTTCTATCAAAAAGATATAAATTGTAAGAAATGGACCACACACACACACACACACACACACACACACACACACACACTTACTGGAGAAGTATTTACAATAGCCAAGTTCTGGAAACAAACTGTCTGATGATATATGAATGGATAGAGGTTCTTATGTATTTACACTTTGCAATGCTACTCAGAGTTAAGAAGGTTTGTTGCTACAATATGGATGGAACTGGAGGGGGTTGTGCTAAGTGAAACAAGTCAGAATCAGAAAGACAAATATCAGATAATCTCACACATGCGTGGTACTTTGGAAACAAAGCAAGGAAAGAAATAGGGTATTGTGTTCTTTTAGCAAAGCTTTTATTCGAAAAAACAATTAATGGGAGCCATGCAATGGTGCATGCAGTTGAGTACACACATTACCATGCGTGAAGACCAGGGTTTGAGCCCCCGGTTCCCTGCTGTAGGGGGGAATTCTCACAATCGGTGAAGCAGATCTGCAGGTATGTTTCTTTCTCTCTTCATGTTTATCACCCCCTCCCGTCTCAATTTCTCTCTGTCCTATCAAATAAAAATATAATAATAAAATTTTAAATAAAAAAATGACTGCCAGAGCAGTGTATTCATTATGCAGGCACCAAGCCCCAGTGATAATCCTGGTGAAAATAGATAGATAGATAGATGATAGATAGATAGATAGATAGATAGATAGATAGATAGATAGATAGGTAGATAGATGATAGATAGATATTTTACCTAAGACTAAAACCCCTTGGTGTTTTATCCAAGTCCAACTGATCTGAAATGTTGTATGCTTTACATTGGGTAGCTCTCCCCCGCCAAGAAAATTGATTCAGTCCTGCTAGTTTCACAGCCTGCTTGGCCCCGCCCCAAAGAACCCCAAGAGGGTTCCAGAGTTCCAGAGTTCGAGAGTTGGAGAGTGCTTGGCGCCGTCGCGGGGGAAAGAGGCAGCAGAGTTCTATTTGGTCATTAGTTTGGTTTAGTTTATGAATCGTTGTTTCTGAATAAAGAAATACAGCTTCCCTGCCCAGCCGTATGTCTCTGGTCGTCTCTGTTACCCGCCCGTGAAGCTAGCCCGGCCAGCTGGAGCCACCGAATTTTAACAACACTGAAAGGAAAGAAATAGCTAAATCCATCATTCTCTATCAATCATGGCCCACCTAACAGGAGGATAATTCTAAGAAATATTTATAAAATTTATAGTTTAAGTAGTACTGGCTCAATAAAAGACAGCAATATATTCACTTGCAAAGCTTCCTCTCCCCTCGATATTTTACCACTGCCTCACTGAAGGAAAGTCTATTTACTAGAATTCCTTCAACACAGTATATTACTTCCAACTTTCAAGAAAAAATGCAGGACATACTAATAAGCAAAATTTCTTTAATCTCCAGCACTGCTATAATCCTGAGCTGGGCATTGCTATACACACACACATACACACACACACACACACACACACACACACACACACACACACACTCACTTTAGCTCTCTCACAAAAAATAGATATTTTTAAGACTTTTCTTGAAGTGATAGTAAACATCAGAACAGTATACAAATATGTCAGGGATGTTAGAATCATCAAATTGGGAATTTGAAACAATTTTTAATACATCAAAGACTAAAGTGAATAGGACCAAAGGTGCAATGATAGACATCTAAAGTAAGCAGAAACATGGAATTTCTTTTTTTTAAGATTTTATTTATTTATTCATGAGAAAGATAGGAGAGAGAGCAAAAGAACCAGACATCACTCTGGTACATGTGCTGCAGGGGATTGAATTCAGGACCTCATATTTGAGAGTCTAGTGCCTTAGCCACTGTGCCACCTCTCGGACCACCAGAAACATGGAATTTCTAAAAATAAGAAAATGAACTCTAGAGACCAAAGCCACTGTGGCAAAAGTGAAAAAATCTTAATGGGCATATCAGTAGAGTCAACATAGGTGAAGAAATAATTCAATCTCAAATATATGTCAAGGGAAATTTCTATATATGTCCTAAAACACTGGGATAATTGCAAAAGGCCTTAATTATGTATTATGCATGTCAGGAGAAGAAAGAGAAATAGGCACAGAAGAAATGTTTGAAGGAATAATTACTGCAAATTTTCCCAAAACTGATATTAGACATCACCCACAGAACTAAGTTCAGAGAACGTCAAACAGGATAAACATAAAAAAAAACACATATAAAACAAAATTTGGGCATATCATATTAAAATTTCAGAAAATCACTAAAAAATCTTAAAAGAAGTTGGAGGCTAATTTTCTTTTTTTAATTTTTTATTAGTGACTTTATAACGATTAACAAGATTGTAAGATAGCAGGGGTATAATGCCATACAGTTTCCACCATCAGAGTTCCATGTCCCATGCCCTCCATTGGAAGTTTCCCTAATCTTTATCCTTTGGGGAGTATGGACCAAAATTCTTTATGGGTGCAGAAGGTAGAAGGTCTGGCTTCTGTTAATTGTTTCTATGCTGGACATGGAAGTTGGCAGGTCAATTCATATCCCCAGACTATTTCTTTTCTTTTCTTTTTAAAAAATAATTGACTTTTTAAATATTTATTTATTCCCTTTTGTTGCCCTTGTTGTTTTATTGTTGTAGATATTATTATTGCTGTTGATGATGTCCTTGTTTGACAAGACAGAAAGAAATGGAGAAAGGAGGGGAAGACAGAGAGGGGGAGAGAAAGACACCTGCAGACCCGCTTCACCAGCTGTGAAGTGACCCCCCCGCCCCCGCGGGTGAGGAGCCAGGGGCTCGAACTGGGATCCTTACTCCAGTCCTTGCCCTTTGCGCAACCTGCACTTAACCCACTGCTTTTACCACCCAACTCCCCCCAGACTATTTCTATGTTTTCCTAGTGGGGTAGGACTCTGGAGAGGTGAGATTTCAGGACCTTTGATGAGGTTATCTGCCCAGGAAAGTCAGAATGGTAATATAGTAGCATCTGCAACTTGGTGGCTGAAAGGAAGTAAGATATAAAGCAGGAAAAAATGTTTAATAGACAAAAACTCAAAGGTAGGATTAGAACAAATGAAATTAGGGGTCTTTGTGTGGGAAGAAGCTAGAAAGTCTATTTTAGATATGTTCCAAGTGGTCCATAACTTTAGTAATTTTTGCCTGAACATGATGTAGGTGGACTAAAAGTATTGCCTGGGAAGATGGTGTCAGAGTTGAGAATACGCCTAGAATGGTGGGTTAAAGCAGAGAGTAGCTCCCAAACATGTAGAAAGTATATAGATACCATTAACTGTTCAGCCCATAGACCTGACCTAGGGCCCATATCTATTCTTAACACAGGAGCCTATGTGACCTCTGAGTCTCTGTCAGTCTAAGCTCACAATCCATGGTCATAGCTAATTTATTTTTCTTACAAAGAAATAAAGGTACGAATTCCATCCAATTTCTCCTCAGAACCATATAAATAAGAGTGGAGTGAAATATTTAAAATATTGTGAAGGAAAAAAGAGCAACCTAGAATTCTGTACGCTGTGTAATTACTTTCAACACTGGAAGAAAAATAAGAACTTTCAGGATTTATCAGTTTAACCTATATACTAAGAAAGGAGGAAAATAAAATCATACAAAATGTTCAGTTAAAACCACAATGATAGATAAAGTCAAAAATAAAGAACAAGAAGATCTAATGAAAAACAGTAATGTATATGGCATACATTAATCAAACCATATTAATAATGCACATATCATATAATTCATCCATTTAAAATGTACAGATCAATGTTTTAGTACATGTTATATTTCTAATCTTTACAGTTTGGTAAAAAATACATCTAACAACATTTGCTACCTAAGATACGTAATGCCAAAATATATTAGTATACTACAGTTGGTGTGTAAAATAAATATTTATACAGAAATATTTTGAAGAAACTGAAAATTTCTAAAGGAGTAGTAATAATCCCTGTGAATGGCACTTGGGGGTGGAGTAGAAGAAGGAAGATGGAAGAGATAAATTTTTCTTATATAATTTTCTGTAGTGTTTTTAAGGCTTAACATATTAGTATACTTACTGCCTAGTCAAAAAATAGAAAAGAACATATACTTAATGCATTAAATACAACTTTTTCACTCCTCTCCTTTTCATACTAATATCCAAACTATTATTTGCTGTCTTCCACTAAAAAGGTGATGAGCTTAAGAAGACTTCTCAGCCTTCTCAGACTTTCACTACCACCAAATACAATAAAAATATAACTATAGATAGACACACTGAAAATGCATGGCTTTAAAGATCTCTCTGTATACGTGCAAGATTTTCCAAGAAATTTGGTTATTAATTGAACAATGTATCCTTTATATGCTGCATTCCCACAAAATAGTCAAACAAAGATAAATAAATATGCAAAATATGAGCTATGTTGCTACAATTTCTGATTATATGTTTATACTTCTCTGCCAGATTAAAGACAAGAAAAACAGCATCGTAAGACTTATACACTTACCCATATGTGGAATATTCCAAACTATGTACCATTTCAACATATCCTGGCAGGTTATCTAACATCGCTGCAACATTTTAAAAGCAGTCAGGCTGCCAAGTCTCACAGTGTGGGATCCAGATGTGGAAGGTTTGGAAGGATGTATTTTCTTCTAAGCAAAGTCAGGATCAGTTCATGTGAAAGAATTCCAGCCTCCTCACCCCTGGAGTATAGGTTAGTAACCATGACTTGTATGCATCATTGGTGACTCTGGAGCAAGAACGATCCTATCTTGCATATACCACTAGCCAAAAACTTGTAGAAAGCCTTTCTTGGCAGAAAGTCATTTTCAACCTAAGTCAAATGCTCAAGTCCACAACATTTCATTATAAAGCCAGTAGCATTTACAGTTTTGTAATCTTGAACACACATGCACACAGCTAAGTGCTTGTGTGTATGTTACATGCAACACACACACACACACACACCATTGTTCTAACTCTTCTAAATTTATCCTTCCTTAAGAAGAAATGGGAGTGAAGGGTACAATTTCTCAGATTTCCTGAGCTACAGTTGAAATTTCCTTGATGTGATTTTAGTTCAAGTTGTCAGTCTTTTATACACAGAAGGAAAAACTCCATAGAATAATTCAATAGTGGATCTACTCTTAAATAAATCATTTTTTTCTCTAGACTTCAGTTTCCATATATGAAAACTGAAATAATCTCATTGACAATCCTTTTTTCTCTTGTCTAGTTTAAATAATTCAAAACAATAGCAATTGTTTAGGTAAAAAAAAAAAAAACACCTTTACATAAGCAATAGGTGCAATAGTCAATTCCCATTAACAATATACCTGGAAGATTGGCTTCTAGGATTAAATTGGATAAATGTGACTTCTCCTAAAGTCTCTTTCAACTCCAAAGTTCTGTTGGCATTCTGGTCTTCGGTTCTGTAAATTAATATATTTGCATTTCTAAAGCATTGATAAAGAACAACTCATTGAAGCTGAGTAGTTCAGTCCCCTTGTTTTTTGTTTTTCGTGTTTTACAGAAAGAAGTATAAGATATTTATATTAGAGGACTTAGGCAGTGGTACACACGTTACCATGCATGAGAACCCAGGTTCAAGCCCCTGGTTCTCACCTACATACAGGTGGAAAGCTTCATGAGCCTTGGAGAAGTGTTAGAGGTGTCTCTCTCTGTCTACCTATCTATTTATCTATTTCTCTATCTCCCCCTTCCCTCTCAATTTTTCTCTGTCTCTAACCAATAAGCAAATAAAATTTAAAGGATATTTATATTAGCAATGCTAAACATTTAAACTCTATCTGCACATCCCTAATAAAAGTAACAGAATTTCACCACAAGGCAAGCATTTCTAAAATTTCTATCTTCAAGATTTCCCTGGAGATCTTGGACATCCTTCAAAATCAGATGATTAACAGCTTTCCCAGGATCACCCACACCCATAAAATAATATAAAACAGTATAAAGAGAAGTCTGTTTGACGATGTTAAATTTTATAAGTCCTGTTTATCACAGAAGGAAATAAATAGATTTCAAAGGAAGAAAAATAAGGTTCAAATTCCCTATCCACTATTTATAAACTTTGTCATTCTAGATAAAGTATCTACCACTTTGATGTTTCAATTAATTAATGGGGATGGGAATACTTTATCTTAAAGTTTATATCCTGCAACACTGAATGCACTAAAAAAATAATAGTAATAGTCATTGCAATCTTTTATTAAGACCATTTGTTAAATAAAATCTCCTTTCTCCATTTAATGTTTTTGGACCCCTTGTCAAAAATTGCATGGCTTAGGTGTGAGGCCTAATTTCTAGGATCTCAGTTCAATTCCACTGGTCGGTGTGTCTACTTTGGTTCTAGTATCAGACAGTTTTGGTTACAGTAGGCCTATAGTATGTTTTGATGTCAGGAAGCATGATGCCTTCATTCTTACTTTTTACTCTCATGATTGCTTTAGCAATGATAGGTATTTTCTGATTATAGATAAATTTTGTATCTCTTTCCATTCTCTTAAAGAAATTTGGTGGGACCATGGTAAGGATTGTATTACATATGTATTTGGCTCTGGGTAGAATAGTTATTTTGATGTTAGTTTGTCTCATACATTAAGTAGAAGAAAACAGCAATGAATTTTTTTAAAACATACAACACACACATTTAAAATTTTTTCATTATTTATTTTCCCTTTTCTTGCCCTTGTTTTTTTGTTGTTATTGTATTTATTATTGTTGTTTTTGATGATGTCATTGTTGTTGGATAGGACAGAGATAAATGGAGAGAAGAGGGGAAGACGGGGGAGAGAAAGATAAACATCTGCAGACCTGCTTCACTGCCTGTGAAGCAACTCCCCTGCAGGTGGGGAGCCAGGGCTAGAACCTGGATCCTTCTGCACTTTGCTCCACATGCACTTAACCCACTGCACTAACCCCCTCCAATGAAATATCTTTAAGACCTCAATATCAAAGATGTATTAGGCTGTTGGAAAAGTCATGATGTATTTTTCTATAATTTCCCATGCAAAAAAATGTGTGGTGACTTTTCCAACAGCCCGATATTTGGAGACCTAACCCTACAGACAAGAGAAACTAAAACAAAATGAATGAATGAATGAAGGAAGGAATGAATAAATAAATAAATAAATAAATAAATAAAGTTGCACTAGATTATAAAGATTCTACACCTTAGAAGAAAGTTCTTCAAGAACAAGCACACAGCCCAGTAATTGAGAGAAGATTTTATACATCACTCATCTGAAAGGGATTCGTAGCAAACATTTATAAAGAAATCATATAGCGGGATTCAGGGGGTTGCTTCACAGGCAGTGAAGCAGGTCTGCAGGTGTCTCTTTTTCTCTCCCCCTTTATGTCTTCCCCTCTTCTCTCCATTTCTCTCTGTCCTGTCTAACAATGACAACATCAAGAACAACAATAATAACTACTACAACAATGAAAAATAAGGGCAACAAAAGGGAAAACAAATAAAAAAGAAAAAAAAGAAAGATTTAAGTTGGGGATGAGAGTTTTTTGCAGATACCTATACAGGGAGATGAGACATTTCACCTATGTGTCAACAACTGTACTGTAAATCACTAGCCCCCAATAAAATGATAAAACGTCAGCATAAAATATGAAAAACAATTCAGTATTTTTTTATTTTGGCCATTCTGGTGGATGTTAGCAGTATCACAGTGTGAATTATATCTTAATAAATAAGTTAAAAACAGATTAGCAAAATGACAGTGAAAAGAACATGCCTGCTCCATGTCATTGATTGTCAGAGAAAGGAAAATAAAGACAACAATGAGATACCACTTCACTCCTGTAAGAATGTTACATATCAGTAAAAAAAAATTACATTAGTATAAGATATTGAATTTTTCTTTTTTTGCGAATTTAATTTACAGTGAACCCATCCCTCTCCCACCTTTCCCAGAGTCTAGCATCACTAATTCTAATAGCCCAAATTTGAAAACAATTTGAATGTCCAAGAATAGATCAGTGGTTAAGAAAACTGTGGTATGGGGCAGAGTCAAGACGGCGGCTTTAAGGCAGCACCTAGCCAACTCTCCACAAAAAGGCCAATTTGGACCTGGGAATTCTAGGTGAGAGCAGGATTTCCAGATCAGTAGGAAAGAAACTATATAGAAGGGGACAAAGAGTACCCACAGTGGAATATTGTCGTTCAACTGTAAATTGGCAAGAAAGTGCTGAGAACATCAAGCAGAGAGGGTGGTGAGTTTTTTCTCTCCATCCAACCAAGCCCATCCCCCAGGCCAGATGTGGCTTGCTAGGAAAGATGAGCAGTCAGAGTCTGGAAGGCCTCCTGTGGAGTTGAACTCATCTAGTAAGATTCCATGTTTGAACCTTCTGTCAGAACTCAGCTAGGAGTCATCTGGACCCACCCTGGTATAGTCAGTCCCAGGCCTCTGTTTGGGCTTGGGGTGGATAGTCTTTGACTTGATCTGAATTGCAAGCTGCCTGGTGTAGGGTTTTGTTTTCTGTTTATTTGTTTTTGTTTCTGTTTTTACATTCCTCCCTTTCAAGTTTGGTCAATCTTTTCCTTTGTTGTTGTTGTGTTGGCTGGAATTTCTTTGTGATTTCTTTTGTGGGAGGATTTTGGCTTCCAGTGCTTTTAACCTACCTTGCTAGAGATAGTCACAGGCTCAGCTTAGGCTTGGGGGTTAAGGGGGGTGCGGTCTTTGGTTTGGCCTGATTTGCATGCTGCTTGATGTTAGGTTTTGTTTTGTTTTGGTTTTGTCTGTTTATTTGTTTTTGTTTCTGTTTTTCCCCATCTCTCTGGTTTGATTAATCTCAGCTAGCTGCTATTGTGGCTGTGTGATTGGAATTACTTTGTGATTTCTTTTGTGGTAGGAGTTGGGCTTCCTGTGATTTTACCCCCCCCCCCACCTTGCTCTCTCTTCTCTCTTTCTCAATTTAATTTTTTTTTTCATTTTCGTTTTCCTTCTCTCCAGTTTGCCGGTGAGAATGTAAACTGGTCTGACCCCTGTGGAAAGCAGACTGGAGAAACCTCTCAAGGCTAGAAATGAACCTTCCATATGACCCAATAATTCCTCTCCGAAGGGATCTATCCAAGGAGTCAAACACACCATCCAAAAAGATACGTGTACACCTATGTTCATAGCACCTCAATGTTCATAGCAGCCAAAACCTGGAAACAACCCAGGTGTCCAACAACAGATGAGAGGTTGCGAAAGTTGTTGTATATATATGCAATGGAATACTACTGAGCTATTAAGAATAATGAATCCACATTTTCTGACCCATCTTGGATGGAGCTAGAAGGAATTATGTTAAGTTAGATAAGTCAGAAAGAGAAGAGTATGGGATGATCCCATTCATAAACAGAAGTTGAGCAAGAACAGAAAGGGAAACTCAAAGCAGAAATTGACTGAGTTGGGAGTATGGCACCAAAAGGAAAAAAACCTCTGGGGGGAAGAGGGAGGGTAGATTTTCAGCTCCAATACTCAGGTAATATCTTTCCTAGTTCACAGGTCTCCTAAGTTCCATTTCGAGTGGACACTTCCTAGCAAAGTTACAGAACCCATTAGATAGGACACATGTGCACAAGTATCCATAAGTCAGGGGAAAATTTATACTTTAAAGAAAAAGTGAACAATAGTCTAGAGACTCAATAAGTGTAGCAAGCGATTAGAAAACCTAAAAAAGACACCATAAGGTACTTAATCAAATATTTTATACTTAGACCTAGACATTCTCCACACATACTTCCTATTTCACTTCCTTCAACCACTCTAAGACCAACCATGTCAATGAAAGTAAGGACTCCAAAAGCTGGATAAGGACAAGAGGCTGGCACACTTTAATGATGACCCTTTTGGTCTCTACCAGGCCACTTCATCATCTGGGGCCCTACTCAGAATCCTTAGATTCCCATATAGATATGATGGGCCTAGACCTCTAACATATCCCTCTCTCCACCATCACTGGTTATCTCCATCAGGAACAACATCATAAACCCTCCTGTGTGCTTCTACAAAACATTGCTCTCAGTTTAGAACAACAGTGATAGAAATTGCCCCACTCTCCAGAAGGAGGCTGGGTCAACATACTCTGCCACTTGAGGAAGACAGGTCCTGAAATGAGTGCAGTCTAGAATGACCATGGAATGTGAGCTCAGACTGGCAGGGATGCAGATAGAGCATACACAGGCTCCTGTGCTGAATATGGATGGGCCCCAGATCAGATCAATAGGGTTTACATTTAACAGTATTTATACAGTTTTCCCATATTTGGGAGTTACTTTCTGTCCTGATCCAGCTTTCTAGTCCTATTTCTAACTCTGACACCATCTCCCCACACAATACATTTAGCCCACCTGTGTATTAGCTGTCAGGCTCAGGCAAAAATTAATAAAGTCATGGACCCCTTACAGTGTACCTAAAATAGACTTTCTAGCTTCTTCCAACATGAAGACTTCAAATTCCATCTGCTATACTGTTACCTTTAGGTTCCTAATTATTAAACTTTTTTTCTGCTTCATATCTCAGTGTTTTCCATTCACCAATAATGCTACCATGATGCCAACCTGACTTCCCTGGGCAGATGACCTACCAATGTGTCCTGGAACCCCACCTCACCAGAGCCCTACTCTACTTGGGAGAGATAAAAACAGGCTGGGGGTTCACTTTCCTGCATGTTTCTCTCAATTCATACTGATATTCTCAACTGATACTGCATTTGCTGACCCCAACCTATTCAATGAAATGAGTACCAGCTCGGCATGCTTCACTTCAGAATGTGTCCAGAGACATCAGACATGGAATGTCAACCCTTCAGCTTTATTACTCGAGTGAGACCTTTCTTTTCTCATAGGACTCCTTAATTCCATTTCTGGTGGTTCACTTCCTAACAAAAGCCCCAAAACCTAGATATACACCAGGTACCATGAGGTAGGGCAGATGTACACATGTACCCATAAATTAAGGCAAAATACATACTTTAAAGCAAAAGTACATAATAGTCTGCAGTGAGCCAATAAATGAAGCAAGCAAGTAGAAAGACCTAAAGAGATACCATAAAGTTCCAAATGAAATAGTTTCTACTTAGACCTAGATACCCTCCTCACCTACTTCCTGTTATACTTCCCTCAGTCACTCCAAAGCCAACCTTATCAAACTAAGGACTACAAAAGCTGAATAAGGACAAGAGACTGGCATACTTTAATGATGACTCTTTACTCACTATCAGGCCACCACATCAGCTGGGACCCTAGTTGGGGAGTCCTGGGATTCCCACACAGACATGATGAGCCTAGGCCTCAAATAGATTCCTCTCTCCATTATCACTGGTCATCTACATCAGGAACAATATAATGGACTTCTTTGGGGGGCCCCATAGGATCTTGCCCTCTATGTGGATCAACAATGGTAGAGACTCCTCCAAAGGGGGGGTTGGATGACATACTCTATCTACTACCTAAGGAAGATGGGGGTATGGATTGATCTGTCAATGGCCATGTCCAGTGGAGAAGCAATTACAGAAGCCAGGCCTTCCACCTTCTGCTCCCCATAATGATCTTTGGTCCATACTCCCAGAGGGATAAAGAACAAGGAAACTTCCAGTGGAGAGGAGGGGATATGTCACTCTGGTGATAGGAATTGTATGGAATTGTACCCCTCTTTCACCACAATCTTGTTGATCACTATTAAATCACTAATAAAAAGTTGTTTTAAAAAAAGAAAGCTATGGTATATATAACTATGGCATGTATACATAATGAAATACTGTTAACAAATGATGAAATAAAAAAAAGAAATGGTCAAATCTCTTTTGCTACATCTTGGATGAAACTGGAAGGAACTGTGCTAAGTTAAATGAATTAGGATGAGAGGAAGGAATACCAAGACACTGCAATAGAATTTAAAAAACAAACAAATAGAAAATATACGGTGAAACTTGGAGTACATGTGGACTATTGCCGTAAAATAATAACTCTGAGTAGGAGAAGCAGAAAAAAATGTTTGGGACCCTGTGTACGATAGTGAAGCAACACTTCAGTTGTTACTGGCTGGGATGCACAGACAACAATCGTGGGGATATAAGAAACTGTATTCATGGGGGCCGGGCAGTAGCGCAGTGGGTGGCACAAGGCTCAAGGACAAGCAGAAGGATCCCGGTTGGAGCCCCCGGCTCCCCATCTGCAGGGGAGTCGCTTCACAGGAGGTGAAGCAGGTCTTCAGGTATCTATCTTTCTCTTTCAGTCTCTGTCTTCTCCTCCTCTCTCGATTTCTCTCTGTCCTGACCAACACCAACAACAATAATAATAGTAACACCAACACCAATAAACAACAAGGGCAACAAAAAGGGGAAAAAATGGCCTCCAGGAGCAGTGGATTCATAGTGCAGGCACTGAGCCCCAGCAATAACCTTGGATGCAAAAAAAAAAAAAAAAGAAAGAAAGAAACTGTATTCATATGACAACTGTTTTATAAATTATTTTCCCCCAGTAAAGTGACTTGGAAAAAAATACGTTCTGGATATAGTTCCATAGTATTGTATATACCGCTTCTGGTTTTTAATCATTCATTGTTTTAATAGGACCTTTCAAAGAACAAATATGTCTACTCCTGTGTTGCCAAGATAACTAACCTGAATAATGTGCCTACTTCACCATGCACTTGACCCAGATTTCAGCCCCGCCCCTGCCACACTGGAGGAAGCTTCAGTGACTGTGCTATCTTTCCCTCTCTCTCATTTGTCTGTTTCTGTTTCTCTGTATCTGACTGATAATAAGTCTGATCAGAGTAGTGAAGCCCAGAGGACAACAACAAAAGAAGTGTTTCTGTTTTTGATAATGTGTTAAGTGTATTGTTATTGTTCAATTTGCCTTGTAACTCAAACTTAGATAAAGGCTTTGTATTCTAAGAAGCATTTGCCTAAACCATGTTTGCAAATCTTTTTCTTGTTTTGTTGTACATATGTCTTGCAATTTCAGTTTGTACTTTTAGGTCTGTTTCATTTTGTGTTTGTGTATATTTCATAATTTTGACGTTTATAGGTAAGGGAAAGCTAGCAGTAAATGTTTTCTAATAGTTTTCGTGTGTGGTGTGTGTGTGTTACTTAGAGTTTCTGCATACAAGATCGTGTCATCTGTTCACAGAGATAATTTTAATTCTTCTATTTCAATTTAAATATCTTTTATTTTCTTTGTTGAGCATCATGCTGTGTTGAAAATATGTTATGAAGTGAATAATTTTTGGTTTTGTTTTTTGCCTTGTTCCTGATTATAGAGGGAAAACTTTCTGTCTTTCATTACTGAGTATTAATGTTAATTAAGTTGAGTACTATACTTAGCCTTTATTATGTTGAACTATTGTCAATTCATTTTTTATTTTATTTTTTAATTTTTATTTATAAAATGGAAACAGTGACAAGACCATAGGACAAGAGGGATACAATTCCATACAACAATTCCCACCACCAAAACTCCATATCTCATCCCTTCCCCTGATAGCTTACTTATTCTTTAACCCTCTGGGAGTATGGACCCAGGGTCATTATGGGGTACAGAAGGTGGAAGGTCTGGCTTCTGTAATTGCTTCCCTGCTGAACATGGACTTTGACATGTTGATCCCAGCCTGTCTCTCTTTCCCTAGCAAGGCAGAGCTCTGGGGAAGCAGGGCTCCAGGACACATTGGCAATTCATTTTTACCTTGTTGAGATTTTATGAAAGAGAGCTAAATATTGTCAGATGTTCTTTTTATAGTGGTTGTTATATTTGGTTTCTATATCTTTCAGTTGCTTAATTTGGTGTATTACATTGATCGATTTTTGTACATTGAACCATCTTTTAATTCTGGGACCAAATAATTAGTTACAATACAGAATACTTGGAATGTATTTTTAAATTCTGTTTTCTATTGCAGAGAGGTTTTTCATCAGAATTCATGGGGATATTAATCTGTAGTTCCCTTGTACCACCTTTGATATCAGAATATATACTCTCTCAGAATAAATTAGGAAGTATTCACTTGTCTTCAAATTTTTGGAAAATTTTGGTAAAGACTAATACTGATTCTCCTATAAACACATATTAGATACCCAAGAGATAGTTGGCCCATGGAGTTTCTGCCTTACATTGAGATCCGAGTTTTGAACTACAATACCACATAGGCTCGTGATGACACTCCAGAAAGTGTCACAGATGGTAGAACAATATTGTAGTGTTTCTGCACTCTCCACTTCTCTCCCCCAAACCAGTAAAAAAAAAATCTGCCCATGGAGCAGTGCAGTTACACATATGCAAATCCCAGTTACTATAAAGAAACAACCGTTTAGTAGAAAGCACAAGTAAAGTTACTAGTCCAAGACTCTTCTTGCTAGGACACTAATTTTTTCCTGACTCATCTCCTTACTAGTTGCAAATAAGTTCATATTTTCTAGTTCTTCAGATAGTAGTTCTGGTTATATGAATTTGTCATTTTTTTCTGAGATGTATAATACATGTTTAATAGCATTCAGTTGTAGTGGAGCTCACATATTATCATGCATGAGGACCTGGGTTCAAGACCCTGATCCTCTTTCGTTATTTGATATGGTCATCCATACTAATAAGTATCCAGCAATAATATATTTTTGTTTCACTTTACATTATCCCAATGAACAATGCTATTGAGTAATTTTCCACATACTTGTCATTTATATATCTTTTTTAAATGTCTATTCAAATGTTAGACTCTTAACTTATATGGTTCATTTTCTTAGTACTGTGTTTAAAAGGGTTTTTTTCTAATATTTATTTTCCCTTTTGTTTCCCTTGTTGTTTTATTGTTGTAGTTATTATTATTGTTGTTGTTATTGATGTCATCTTTGTTGGATAAGACAGACAGAAATGGAGAGAGGAGGGAAAGACAGAGAGGGGGAGAGAAAGATAGACATAGACACCTGCAGACCTGCTTCACCACCTGTGAAGTGACTCCCCTGCAGGTGGGGATCTGGGGGCTCCAACCATGATCCTTACGCCTGTCCTTGCACTTCGCACCATGTGCACTTAACCTGCTGCACTACTGCCCAGCCCTCTAAAAGGTTTTTTTTTTTATACATCATGAATACAAATATTCAGCCAAAGTCTCAAGGAGATTAGCAACAAAGATCTTAAGAGCTCTTTTCTATATGGTTCTTTTTTCTCCAGAACTCTATCTTGCAGATTACATTCATATCAGTATCCTCAAACTTTAGTTTCTGTGTCTCCAACTCACCATGATGCCCTGATATTTTGGGGAGTGCTTCCACGCATAGAGTTCAGAAATGTTGAAGAACCCCTGATTTCTTGATAGACCCCAAAATTATAATGCTTGTTATTTCTCTGCTTAACTATTTTTCTTAATTACTAACAGCTATGTATTATACCAAACATGTCAGAAATTCTTTGCTATCTCCGCAGTTCTGTCTCTAATTTCCATGATGTTTGGCTAACATCAGGATAAACACAGATAGAAGGTAAAAGGCCTTCAGGCTAACAGGGGCCTTAACTGAAATCCCTGAATTATGCCTACATCCTTGAAGAAAGGGAAGGATTTGCAGAATAAACATAGAATCGTATATAATCACTTTACACACTAGGAGAGAGATCATTAAATTATGCATAACCTTAAGATATTTATGTATGAAAGCTGGATAAGGGCAACAGACCGTCATACTTTAATGATGGCTCTTTCGTCACTACCAAGCCATCCCATCACCCGGGGCCCTAGTCAGGAAGTCCTGGGATTCCCACAGAGGCATGATGGGCCTAGACCTCTAACAGATCCCTCTCTCCACTATCACTGGTCATCTCCATCAGGAACCACATAATGAACCCCAGTCAGAGGACCTCACCAATGTACCTTGGACCCCCCACCTCTCCAAAGCCCTGCCCTAATAGGCAAAGATAGGGACAGGCTGGGAGTTTGGATTGACCTGGCAATGCCCATGTTCAGCAGAGAAGCAATTACAGAAGCCAGACCTTCCACCTTCTGCACCCCACAATGATCATAGGACCATGTTCCAAGAGGGATAAAGACTAGGAAAGCTTTCAAGGGAGGGGCTTGGGAAAAGGAGTTCTGGCTGTGGGAATTGTGTGGAATTGTACTCCCCTTGTCCTATGGTATTGTCAATATTTCCATTTTATAAATAAATTTTTAAGAAGATGAAAACAAAAAAAGATATTTATGTATGCCTCTAAGATGTTTATATATACCCTTAAGATGTTTCTGTTTGACATAGCTGAATGCACACATGCCCAGTAAATAGAGGAAGAGAGCAGTCTACTGGAGAGATGAGAAAGACATTTGGCAGAACCTCATTGTGAGATGCATGCCATGTGTCCACCACTCCACATCCCCTCTTTTCTCTCACTACTAATGGTGTAGTGGAATCATTTATCTATCCTGAGAAACAAACAAAACTCTGCTCCCCAGTATCTATAAAACTCCGGGAAGTTTTTTGTTACAGAAGCATCTTCAGGTAGAAAAAAAGAAAAGATTGCCAGATTCATCTAGTTTGCTTATCTTTTCTCCAGGTTCATTTTGTTGTACTCCATACCTCCAATTACAGGCAAATGATTATTTTATGTATTATGTCAGATTTTCTAATTGTTGACAGTGAAATGACAACTCTAGTACAAGAACTTGTTTCAGTAAGTGTAAATTTATCTCACTTATTTTTGTTCATTCCTTTGCTCTATTTTATTTTCAAGGCAAAATTTTAACTATTTAAAACTTCATAAACTCTTACAATTCCACTATCCCATATGGCTTTTTCTTTAATTGGTTATAATTTATGTATAAAATTATATAAGATTAGTATCTACCACATAATGTGTAATAACTATAGGTATTGCAAAACAGCAACATCCATCTTGACACACAGTTACTAAAATGTCTTTCTTAGGATGAAAAAAATTTTTAAATATACTCCCTTTAAAACGTTCAAATATGATAGACACTTCCAGAGGCAGGGCTATGGAGCAGCAGCAGCTGTGTTTCTCTCCTCTCCTCTCTCCCAGGTCAGCTAGGAATACCAAAGGAGATCATCTGGGACAAAAACAAGACAGGACTAGAACGAATTCAGGAATCTACCAAATCACCCATGAGTGCAAATACATGTGGCTCATGGACAGAGAGGAGCCTAGGGAGAGATTAAGTAGCTGGTAAGAGTCTGGCAGTATACCAGTTGAAACAACACCTCCAGTATGTTTAACCAACAAAAAAAGGGAGAGGACACGCCTAAGACTCACCAAATGCAACTGTGAGACTCCATTGCTACTGCCCTCAGAGTCTGGAGCAGCAGTGGGGAGGCCCTGTGCTGACACCAGAGGAAGGGAGAATTAACCAGAAAACTCAGGAGAAGATCTATACCGTGGTGGCCTAGCAGTGAGGCTGTGAGAGTCTCTTTGTATAACCACTGAATTATCTCTGCCCCACCCTGCTTTATCTCTTGGAATCAGTGATTAAGCTAAAAAGCCTAATTAGGGTTTAAAAAAACCTCAGGCTCCCATAGACTACACGGAAGAAAAAGCACAAAAGGGGTTTTTAAGCCACTGAGCTCCAACTCAGGGATTAAAATAATATAGAAACAACTGTCAATTTGCACAATTGTGAACCCATTGATTACCTTACTTAGACACAAGTCAATCCAGGCAAGAATGATCAGTAATTTGAGAAAGGGACCTCATAACATACTATATAAAATGGTTAAACCAACAAGAAGAAATACTGGAGAAATGAACCAGGACAAGAGACCAGCTAAAAGTACCCCCCAAAGGTTGAAGCACAAAATAGGGAGGTCAACATCCAAACACTAGTTAAGGAAATAATCACAGGAGTGAGTAAAGAGTCTAAAAGCACTGTCATCAGAAATACAGAAACAATAAATGAGACCCTGGAAGAAAACACTAATTAGAGAGCTGAAAGCTGAAATAGCTCAGCTAAGAACACAACTAGCTGAATAAGCTTAAACAGTATCAGAACAGGGTAACAAGATAGATGAACTCCAAAAAACAGTAGAGAGGAGACAGAATAGAATCAAAAGGCTGAAGACAAAATTAGCAAGAACAATGACAAATTAGAGACAACTAAAAAAGAAGTAAGAGATCTCAAAAAGACATATAGAGACATGGAAAACAACAACAGAGACCTATGGGATGACTTCAAAAAAAATAATATATGCATTATTGGCTTAAGAGGAAGAAAGAGAGAGAGGGGAAGAAAGCATTCTTCAGAACATAATAGCTGAGAACTTCCCTAGTCTAGACAACATCAAAAACATAAAGGTTCAAGAATCCCAGAGGGTCCCAGACAGAATTAACCCAGATTGAAAGACACCAAGACACATCATATTTAGAATGGAAAGGAATAAGGATAAAGAAAGGATCCTGAAGGCTACAAGAGAAAAACAAAGAGTCACCTACAGAGGGAAACCCATAAGATTGGCAGCAAACTTCTACACATAAACACTACAGGCCAGAAGAGAATGGCAAGATATCTATCAACTACTCAATGAGAAAGGCTTTCAACCAAGAATACTGTATCCTGCTAGACTGTCATTCAGACTAGATGGAGGCATAAAAACCTTCTCAGACAAGCAACAGTTGAAAGAATCAACGATCACCAAGCCTGGCCTGAAAGAAATTTTGAAAGTTCTGCTATAAACAGTCAGACCACCATAAATAGGCCATATATCAGAACACTCTAAAACTCTACAAGAATGGCATTAAGATTTCTTCAGTCTTTGATTTCAATAAATGTCAATGGCCTGAATTCACCGATTAAAAGATACATAGTAGAAAGATGGATCAGAAAGCACAAGCCAAGAGTATGGTGTCTACAGAAAACCTACCTAACTCAAAAAAAACAAACACAGACTCAAAGTGAAAGGATGGAGAACTATTATACAGGCCAAGGGCACAAAAAAAGGGCAGGAACTGCTATTCTCATATCTGACACAATAGAAGTTAAAATAAATAAAATTTAAAAAGATAGAGATGAACATTATTTAATGCTCAGAGGATCAGTCAATCAAGAGGACTTAATAATTATTAACATCTATGCGCCCAATGAGAGGCCATTGAAATACATCAAACATCTACTGAAAGAAATACAGCAATATATTAACAGCAACACAGTCATAGTAGGGGACTTCAATATCACATTCTGTCAACTTGACAGATTATCCAGGCAGAAAATCAATAAAGACATAAGGGAACTAAATGAGGAAATACATAAACTAGAACTATTCGACATTTTCAGAGTCATTTATCCCAGGAAACCGGAAAACACATTTTACTCAAGCCCACATGGGTCCTTCTCAAAGATAGACCATATGTTAGGCCACAAAGACAGCATCAGCAAATTCAAGAGCATTGAAATCATCTCAAGCATCTTCTCAGACCACAGTGGAATTAAACTAACACTAAACAATCAATAAAAGATTAGTAATAGTCCCAAAAAGGTAGAATCTCAAAAGTACACTCCTTAATAACTACTGGGTCAAAGAGGAAATAAGGGAAGAAATCAAAATATTTCAAGAGTTCAATGAAAATGAAGACACAAGCTGCCAAAATATTTGGGACACAGCTAAGGCAATACTGAGAGGGAAGTTCATAGCCATACAAGCACACATTAGGAAATAAGAAAAAGCACAAATAAACAGCCTGATTACACACCTTAAAAAACTAGAAGAAGAAGAACAAAGGAACCCTAAAGCATCCAGTAGGACATAAATCACTAAAGATAGGGCAGAAATCAATAACATTAAATATAAGAAAACCATATAAAAAATCAGCAAAAGTAAATGTTGGTTCTTCGAAAGAGTGAACAAAACCAACAGACCTTTAGCCAGACTCACAAAACAAAAAAGGGAGAAGACCCAAATAAGTCAGATCATAAATGAAAGAGGATATATCACAACAGACACTGCAGAAATTCAACATATCATGCGAGGCTTCTATGAACAACTATATGCCACTAAGCTAGAGAAACTGGAAGAAATAGACAATGTCCTAGATAACTATAAACTTCCAAAATTAAGTAAAGAGGAACTAGATAACATGAACAGGCCAATCACAGCTAATGAAATTGAAACAGTTATCAAAAATCTTCCCAAAAATAAAAGTCCTGGACCAGACAGTTTTACAAATGAATTCTACAAAACCGTCAAAGAAGATGTAATACTACTTTTAAAAGTCTTCCAGAAGATTGAAGACACCTGAATGTTCCCTTCCAGCTTCTATGAAGCCAACATCACTTTGCTACCAAAAGCAGACAGGGTCACAACCAAAAATGAAAACTACAGACCAGTATCTCTGATCAACATAGATGCTAAAATATTGAACACAATTCTAGACAACCAGGTTTATCCCAGGGATGCAAGGCTGGTTTAATATATATAAATCAATCAGCGTGATACACCACATCAAGAAAAGCAAGACCAAACACCACATGGTCATATCAGTAGATGCAAAGAAAGCCTTTGACAAAATAAAACATACCATTAAGGTCAAAACACTACAAAAAATGGGAATAGATAGAAAATTCCTCAAGATAGTGGAGTCGATATAGAGCAAACCTACAGCCAACATCATACTCAATGGCGAAAAAACTGGAAGAATTTCCCCTCAGATCAGCTACTACACAGGGATGCCCACTATCACCATTACTAGTCAACATAGTGTTGGAAGTTCTTGCCATAGCAATCAGGCAGGAGCAAGGAATGAAAGGCATACAGATTGGAAGAGAAGTCAAACTCTCCCTATTTGCAGATGACATGATAACATACATAGAAAAACCGAAGGAATCCAGCAAGAAGCTTTTGGAAATCATCAGGCAACACAGTAAGGTGTCAGCCTACAAAATTAACATTCAAAAGTCAGTGGCATTCCTCTATGCAAACACTAAGTTAGAAGAAGTTGAAATCCAGAAATCAATTCCTTTTAATATAGCAACAAAAAAAAATAAAATGTCTAGGAATAAATCTAACCAAAGAAGTGAAAGACGTGTATACTGAAAATTATGAGTCACTACTCAAGGAAACTGAAAAAGACACAAAGAAGTAGAAAGATATTCCATGTTCGTGGGTTGGAAGACTTAACATCATCAGAATAAATATACTACCCAGAGCCATCTACAAATTTAATGCTAACCCCATCAAGATCCCAAGCACAGTTTTAGGAGAATAGAACAGATGCTACCAATGTTTGTCTGGAACCATAAAAGACCTAGAATTGCCAAAACAATCTTGAAAAGAAAGAACATAACTGGAGGCATCACACTCCCAGATCTCAAATTGTCATCAAAACTGCTTGGTACTGGAACATGAATAGACACACTGACCAATGGAATAGAATTGAGAGTCCATAAGTAAGCCCCCACACCTATGGACAGCTCATCTTTGACTAAGGTGCCCAGACTATTAAATGTGGAAAGCAGAGTCTCTTCAACAAATGCTGTTGGAAAAAAGTGGGTTGAAACATGCAGAAGAATGAAAGTGAACCACTATATTTCACAAAATACAAAAGTAAATTCCAAGTGGATCAAGGGCTTAAATGTTGGACTAGAAACTATCGAATACTGTGAAACGACTCCCCTACAGGTGGGGAGCCAAGGGGCTTGAACGGGGATCTTTACAAAGGTCCTTGTGCATGGCGCCATCTGCGCTTAACCTGCTGCGCAACCACCCAACTCCCGTAGTTTCACTCTTTTTTTTTTTCAGTTTTTTTTATTTTTTATTTAAGAAAGGATTAATTAACAAAACCATAGGGTAGGAGGGGTACAATTCCACACAATTCCCACCACCCAATCTCCATATCCCTCCCCCTCCCCTGATAGCTTTCCCACTCTCTATTCCTCTGGGAGCATGGACCCAGGGTCATTGTGGGTTGCACAAGGTAGAAGGTCTGGCTTCTGTAATTGCTTCCCCGCTGAACATGGGCGTTGACTGGTCGGTCCATACTCCCAGTCTGCCTCTTTCTTTCCCTAGTAGGGTGGGTCTCTGGGGAAGCAGAGCTCCAGGACACATTGGTGGGGTCTTCAGTCTAGGGAAGCCTGGCTGGCATCCTGATGACATCTGGAACCTGGTGACTGAAAAGAGAGTTAACATATGAAGCCAAACAAATTGTTGAGCAATCATGGACCCAAAGCTTGGAATAGTGGAGAGGAAGTGTTAGGGGGGTACTCACTGCAAACTCTAGTGTACTTCTGCTTTCAGGTATATATTTTGCAGTAGTTTACAGATACGTGTGAACATATGCTCTCTCTCACAGAAATTGGTGTATATCTAGGTTTTGGGAGTTTGTTAGAAAGTGAACCACCTGAGATGGAATTAGAGTATACTATGAAAGGAAAGGTCTCACCCGAGTAATGAAGCTGAAGGGTTGTCATTCCACACTTGAAGTCTTTGGACACAGTCTGAAGTGAAGCATGTTGAGGTGGCAATCGTTGTGTTGGTTAGGTTGTGATTGGCAGATGCAATATTATTTGATATGGATTGGGAGAGGCATACGGGAAAGTGGGCCCTATCCAAGGGTTCCAGGACTGGGGGAAGTAGAGGCTCTATAGTGGAGATGTGAGGTTCCTGCTGTTTTAGGGTTCAAAAAGACAATCGATAGTTAATATTATCATCACATTATTTGGTAATTGGGTTAACTTTGAAAAGTCCTTTTGTTAGGGTTTGCTGTACAGTACCCAGTATCTTGTATATAGCTGTGCTATTGGTTGCTTCTGATCTACTTGGTCTAGGCTTTTGAGAGAGTCTGCATATCAATTACACAGCCTATATATTAAAAAGATTCAGTTTGTGTTTTGAAAAACTTTGAGACATACAATTGATTTTCCCCTTCTCGTATTAATTAACTAGTGATTTATATGTCTACATTTTGCTAGGAGTGTACATAAACACCATTCCCACCACCAAAAGACTGTGACCCATCCCTCCCACCCACTCCCACCCCCCACTGGCCCAGGAAGCTGCATGTCTACCCCTCACCACAGAGTTTTTTCTTTGGTGCCCTACTTACAATTTGGTCAGGTCCTGCTTTTAGTTTCCCTTTCAGATCTTCTTACTCAACTTCTGTTGATGAGTGGGATCATCCCATACTCATCTTTATCTTTCTGACTTAGCTCACTTAACATAATTCCTTCTAGCTCTGTCCAAGATGGGTCAGAGAAGGTGGGTTCATTGTTCTTGATAGCTGCATAGTATTCCATTCTTTATCAGCCACTCATCTGTTGTTACAAAACATTCATTACAGAGGAGATCCAAAAGGCTAACAAACATATGAAAAACTGCTCTAGGTCACACTGATTGTCAGAGAAATGCAAATAAAGACAACACTAAGATACCACCTCACTCCTGTAAGAATGGCATACATCAAAAAGGACAGCAGCAACAAATGCTGGAGAGGTTGTGGGGACAGAGGAACCCTTTTACATTGCTGGTGGGAATGTAAATTGGTACAGCCTCTGTGGAGAGCAGTCTGGGAAACTCTCAGAAGGATAGACATGGACCTTCCATATGATCCAGTAATTCCTCTCCTGGGGCTATACCCCAAGGACTCCATAACACCCAACCAAAAAGAGGTGTGTACTCCTATGTTCATAGCAGCACAATTCATAATAGCTAAAACCTGGAAGCAACCCAGGTGCCCAACAACAGATGAGTGGCTGAGTTTCACTCTTAAAGCCTTGCCTTCTCTTCTATTTCCTGTACTATTATTTCCCCCACTTTTATATAGAAATACCTTTTTTCAAAGCATTCATGCTACAGTATAAGAATATTCTGCAACAGGACAGTTAGGTAGCATGCATCCTATGATTCTCTTTATCTCATTTATACCTTAAATAAAAATTTCATAGCTTACATGTTTATTTCAACTAGTAATTCACTGAGAATATCATTATACTTTATAAATTTCAATTATATCTAATCTTCTTTTTAGTATTTCTTTATAACTAGGTTCTACTGTAATCTTCAGATTTCTTTTTTTAAGATCTTCCTCCAAAAAAAATTTGCAGGAGAGTCTCTTCACAGGCAGTAAAGCAGGTCTGCAGGTGTTTGTCTTTCTTTCCCCGTCTCTGTCTTCCCCTCCTCTCTCCATTTCTCTCTGTCGTATCCAACAACAATGACATCAATAACAATGATAATAATAACCACAACAATGGCAATTAAAAAAAAAGGTACAAAAGGGAAAAAATGGCCTCCAGGAGCAGTGGATTTGTGGTGTAGGCACCGTACCCTGGCAATAACCCTGGAGGCAAAAAGAAAAAGTACATGGCGCAAAGCACAAAGGCCTGTGTAAGGATCCTGATTTGAGCCCCCAGCTCCCCACCTGCAGGGGGTCACTTTGCAAGCAGTGAAGCAGGTCTACAGGTGTCTATATCTCTCCTCCTCTCTTTCTTCCCCTACTCTCTCGAAATCTCTCTGTCCTTTCCAACAACAACAGCTATGACAACTATAACAATCACAACAACAAGGGCAACAAAATGGGAAAAATTAGCCTTCAGGAGAAGTGGCTTCGTAGCGCAGGCACTGAGCCCCAGAGATAACCCTGGAGGCAAATAATAATAATAATTTGTAAGTCCCCTGCTTCAATAGCTAAGTAGTTTTCTTTCCTTCTACTAATAAAATCAAAGGAATTCCTTAATAAATCGTTACACTGATAACAATGTGTACTCTACTGATGGAACCAGAAATCACAAATAGGAAGTCACTTCCATTAATATCATTTCCTAGAGCAAGACATCACTCATAGTAAGCACTCAATAAATGTTATCTAATAGGTTTGCTATTATTTTGGTTACATGATAATTCACAATGCTTTATATATTATTTGCTTATCTTTTATATTACAATTCACCTTTGTGTAATGCCATGGAAAAACTTGAATAAGTCTGAGTCTTCCAGACAGAAAATATTCTATTGTTTCTGAAGGTCCTATGTAGTGAAGAGATTCTACTTCCCTATGACTCCAATAAATGTTTTTCTACAAATAAAAGATTACTAATTGTGATTGTCCTTAAGAATTCCTATGTCTTAGATATCTTTTGGAAGAATCCCACCCTCCTGGTGACTATCCAGGATGAATTAAAGGAATTAATTACCCTAGAGTCATCAGAAAACTCCAAGTTTATTTCCCAGTACGTTGATATTTTTATGTGTTGACATATGATTGTAACCATCTTTTGCACCCATGTTCCTCATCTTGGAAAACTCACTAATCAGTCGTTCTGTCCTTCTGAACCTAAGACTGTCTTACATATCCACATGTGATTTCTGTTAATATTAAAAGAGCTCATTATTCATGTGGGACGTCTAACTGAAGAGATGTCCCTTCCAGAACTAAGAACTGTACATCATGATCTCCGGAATAGCATCTCTTTTTTTAAAGTATATAAATATGTTTTATCTTTATTTATTTATTTATTGGACAGAGACAGCCAGAAATCAAGAGGGAAGGGGAGGTAAAGAGATACCTGTAGCCCTGCTTCACCACTCATGAAGCCTTCCGCCTGCAGGTGGGGACCGGGGGCTCAAACCTGGGTCCTTGTGCACTGTAACATGTGCACTCATCCAGGTGCGCCACCACCTGAACCCAGCATCTCTTTTTTATTTTTTTCATTTATTGGATAGAGACAGAGAGTAATTGAGAGGGGACAGGAGGATAGAGGAGAGAGAGAAAAAAAAGAAAGAAAGAGAGAGAAGGGAGCAAAGGGAGAGGGGAGGAGAGAGAGAGAGAGAGAGGGAGAGAGAACATGTAGCACTGTTTCACTGCTTGTAGACCTGTCCAACAGTGGAAGCTGGGAGCTTTAATCAGGGTCCTTGCGGCCTGTAACATGTACGCTCAACCAGATGAGTCAATGCCCTGCCCCCAGTTTTTAATCTAATGTGATCCCATTCATTTATTCTTGTTTTAGTTTCTTTTGCTCATGGGGTTGAGTCTCTCTACATCTTAAACATTAACGTCTTAAAGATTTTCACAAATGTTTTCTTGTATGTATTTTATATTTTCAGACCTAATTTCTAGGTGTGAAGAATTAAAGAGTTCATTCTGAGTTAATTCTTTTTTACCATCCCTCCCACCCACTCCCACCCCCCCTGAGTTAATTTTTATGTGAAGTGATGGTGCAGTTTTATTTTTCTCCACGTGCCTGTCCAGTTTTCACAGCACCATTTTGATGACGAGACCTGTTGAATTATTTGGGCCTCTTTGTGTCCTATTAGATGCCCATAAATGTATATAGCTTTACTTTAAGGATTTCTGCTCTGTACCATCAGTCTGAGTGCCTGCTTTTGTGTCAATAACACAGTGTTTTAACTATTATCACTTTGAAGCATAAAAAGAAGTCAAGAACCTTGAGGCCTTTATTATTCTCAGGAGTGTTATGGCTATTTGTGATCTTTTGTGAATTGTTGGATATGGTATTCAGTATCCTTGAAAAAATATCATTGGAATTTTGATAGCGATTTCATTGAATCTACAGATTGCTTTTAGTAAGATGAAAAATTTAATAATATTTATTGTTCTGATCTCTGAACAAGAGGCATTCTTTGTGGTATCCTCTATTTCTTTTAGCAAGTTCTTATAGTTTTTAATAAAACTGAACAATGTTCAGTTTTATTTATTATATTTCCTATTCAGATAGATTATTATAAAGGTTTCATACTTGTTTTCTCTTTTGAGTATTATAGGAATAAAAAAACATAACCTTTATCCTTATACTTGTCTTGTGTATGCTCCATATAAAAACTATACATTAGGGAGTCGGGCTGTAGTGCAGCGGGTTAAGCGCAGGTGGCGCAAAGCACAAGGACCGGCATAAGGATCCCGGTTCGAACCCCGGCTTCCCACCTGCAGGGGAGTCGCTTCACAGGCGGTGAAGCAAGTCTGCAGGTGTCTATCTTTCTCTCCCCCTGTCTTCCCCTCCTCTCTCCGTTTCTCTCTGTCCTATCCAACAACAACGACAACAACAATAATAACTACAACAATAAAACAACAAGGGCAACAAAAGGGAATAAATAAATAAAATAAAAAATATTAAAAAAAAACTATACCTTACTTTTCACCTCTTTATAAACCTCAGACTCAAAAGTAGATTAAAACCTTTATTTTGGAAAGTGTGCCCCATTTTTTCCCCTTTGAGTCTGGGTATCAGGAATCCAAACCAGGTGCTTAGAGAAGAGGAGTTAAACACTGAACTCCATCTCCAATGGTTTCTTTTCTGAAAGCTGTTCAGAAGACTTGTCTTTTTCCACTGTTGCACATTCAGCTGTCTCCCATGCAAAGGTAATTTCTGGAAACTCAGCGGAAATGCAGTAATACCATCCTCTCAGCTCAATTCAGGTGAATTTCCATTTACTTTACAGAATAATGTCATTATTATCACCATTACATGATGTAACAGTGGAATTTTTTTTTACTTTAGTTTAGACTTTGGTTTTTTTATTGTTGTTTTTGTTTTTGTTTTGTTTTGTTTTCTCTAAGGGGATGGTTAATGGTTTACAGCATAGCTGTTGACACATAGATACAATTTCTCATCTCCCCATGATAGGTTATCTACAGAACACTCTCATTACCAACGTAGGTCCTTTTCTACCATTATGACCAGGACTCCACCCCCCACCCACCCCACACACACACACACACACCTCTCTCCTTCTGCAGACTTCCCTGCTTTGATGCAACTGGAAATTTTTTATTATTTTTATTAGTGATTTGTAAGAGTATAAGATAACTGGGGTATAATTCTACACCACTCCTACCACCAAAGTTCTGTGCCTCCACATCACTCAAGAGGTAGCCACTGTAGTCCTCCCAAAGTCACAGATATGGGTTGAATATATATGTAATAAATATTCTATATATATATTATATATATAGAATAAATATTTTTCACGTTCATGTGTTTAATTATCTATATTCCACATATTAGTGAAAGCATCTGGTAGTTGTCCATCATTTATTTCCTTCCTTCCTTAAGCATAATCGATGCCAGTTCCATTCATTTTGTCACAAAGGACACAATCAAAGTCTTTTTAAACTGAGTAGTACTCCATTGAATATATGTCCCATGACTGCTTTTTTCATTTTTTTTTTGTATTTAAAAAATCCGAATGTGTAATTTCTTTTCTTTTTTTAATTTTATTTATTTATTAATGAGAAAGACAGGAGGAGCAAGAGGAAGAACCAGATATCATTTTGGTACATGTGCTACCGGGCACTGAACTCGGGACCTAATGCTTGAGACTCCAATATTTTATCCATTGTGCCACCTCCTAGACCACGTGACTTTAAAAAATATTTATTTATTTATTATGGGGAAAGGGCCCACTGTCTGGGAAGTCCAGGCCATTATACTCTCCATGAGAGTCTGAGTGGGTTGACCCTGAGCCCCTTCTCTGAGGGGCGGTAGGCTGGTCCTCCTGACCTCATGAACTTATAATGGATCGCCTTTTCCAAATGGGGTACCTTCCTGTATGTGCTCCTCTATTCCCTTTGAACAAGAACCATGAATTACTGTGTATGGCCAACCTAGAACCCACCACAAATATCCTGGCTTTGTTCAAACTACTCCCTTTCCCCCTGCCCTGAGGCACTTGTAATCCACCCTTAGAGAAAAAAGGCCTACCTATGCATTGTGAGCTCATGACCCAGTCCTGTATGGTAACTTCCCAGCAAACCTGACAGAGCAAGATTTAACTCTGCATTGTGTGTATGGCTTAATGGTTAATCTTAACCTCTCTCAACCCTTTTGGGTATATCTATCTGCTTGTACCCCCTAATAAATGAGTCATCCGTGAGGCTTCTCCAGGAGCTGGTTGTGTGTTTTCTCTCTGTGCACTCTACCCTCATCACCAGGGCCCCCCTAGGACTCTCAGGGGCCACCCCAGTCTCTGCTGCCAGCGGCCAGGAAGGCTGAAGGCCCTGGACAACCCTTTATTTATTTATTTATTCATTTATTTATTTATTTATTTATTTATTAGATAGAGGCAGATAGAAACTGAGAGGGGAGGGGAGATAGGGAGAGAGACACATGCGGCTCTGCTTCACTGCTCCTAAAGCTTCCTCATTATAGGTGGGGACCAGGAGCTTGAACCTGAGTCCTTGTACAGTGTAATGTGTGCACTTAACCAAGTGCGCCACAGCCTGGTCCCCAAATAAGTGGGGGGTTTTTATTCGTTTGTTAAAGGCCCTTTTTCCCTTACTGTAAGTATTCCTCATATGGCTACTTTTTAAAATATATTTTTTTTAATTATTTAATCAGGTAAGTGAAAATGCATGTGCCAAAGAAACAGATGGGCCATTTGGACAAAGATGGGTGACCCAATGTAGAAGCTGATGCCTGTTTTTATTTACTTTTAAGGTTCCATCTCTTCCTTTCTAATCCACAACTATACCTATCATAACTTCCAGCTGTGCTTCTTTTTTCCTGCTACCTCTCAGGTAATGGAAATGGAATCAAATTCTCTATCCTCTCAGTAAGGGGGCAAAAATAAAGGTTCCTGATCACAAAAGTTGTGAGTCCCAGCAGAAATGGGGTTCAGAGCCCTTTGGTCATATTACCTTAATGTCTCCCCCCTCTAGGGAGATGGATCAAAATTCTTTTTGGGTACAGAAGGAAGGAGTTTTGGATTCTACAATTGCTTCTCCATTGAACATGGGTGTTGAATGGTTGTTCCATACCCCTAGCCTGTTTCTTTTTTTAATATTTAATTGTTCCCCTTTGTTGGCTTCGTTGTATTATTGTTGCTGTTATTGATGTCGTCTTTGCTGGATAGAACAGAGAGAAATGGAGAGAGGAGGGAAAGACAGAGGGGAAAAGAAAGATAGACACCTGCAGACCTGCTTCACCGCCTGTGAAGAAACTCCCCCTGCAGGTGGGGAGCCCAGGATTGAACCGATATCCTTCCACCTGTCCTTGCACTTTGCACCACGCACCCTTAACCCGCTGCACTACCACTGGGCTCCCTATATGCCCAGCCTGTTTCTATCTTTCCCTACTAGTGTAGGGCTCTGAAAAGGTGAGGTTCTAGGAGATGGTGAAGTCATCTGCCCCGGAGGGTCAGGATGGGATCATAGTAGCATGGTGTGATTTGGTGGTTGAAATGCAGTAAGCTATAAAAAGTAGGACAAAACTCCCACACCTATGGACATCCAATCTTTGATAAGGGGGCCCAAAGTATTAAATGGAAGAAGGAGGCTCTCTTCAATAAATAGTGCTGGGAAAACTGGGTTGAAACATGCAGAAGAATGAAATTGAACCACTTTATCTCACCAGAAACAAAAAATCAACTCCAAATGGATCAAGGACCTGGATGTTCAAGCAGAAACTATCAAATACTTAGAGGAAAACATTTGTGGAACACTTTCCCATCTAAACCTCAAGGACATCTTTGATGAAACAAACCCAACTGTAAGGAAGACTAAAGCAGAAACAAACCAGTGGGACTACATCAAATTGAAAAGCTTCTGCACAGCCAAAGAAACTATCACCCAAACAAAGAGACCCCTCACAGAATGGGAGAAGATCTTCACATGCCATACATCAGACAAGAGACTAATCACTAAAATATACAAAGAGCTCAGCAAACTTAGCACCAAAAAAGCAAATGACCCCATCCAAAAATGGGCAGAGGATATGAACAAAACATTCACTTCAGAGGAGATCCAAAAGGCTAACAAACATATGAAAAACTGCTCCAGGTAGCTGATTGTCAGAGAAATGCAAATAAAGACAACATTGAGATACCACCTCACTCTTGTGAAAATGGCATACATCAAAAAGGACAGCAGCAACAAATGCTGGCGAGGCTGTGGGGACAGAGGAACCCTTCTGCACTCTGGTGGGAATGTAAGTTGGTCCAGCCTCTGTGGAGAGCAGGCTGGAGAATTCTCACAAAGCTAGACATGGACCTTCCATATGACCCAGTAATTCCTCTCCTGGGGATATACCCCAAGGACTCCATAACACCCAACCAAAAAGATATGTGTACATCTATGTTCATAGCATCACAATTCATAATAGCTAAAACCTGGAAGCAACCCAGGTGCCCAACAACAGATGAGTGGCTGAGAAAGCTGTGGTATATATACACAATGGAATACTATACATCTATTAAGAACAATGAACCCACCTTCTCTGACCCATCTTGGATGGAGCTAGAAGGAATTATGTTAAGTGAGCTAAGTCAGAAAGATAAAGATGAGTATGGGATGTCCCCACTCATCAACAGAAGTTGAGAAAGAAGAACAGAAAGGGAAACTCAGAGCAGGATCTGACTAAATCTAGAGTAGGGCACCAAAGTAAAAACCCTGTTGTGAGGGGGAGGGTGGACATTCAGCTTCCCGAGGTGGTGGGGAGGCAGGGGTGGGTTGGTGGGAGGGGATACAGTCTTTTGGTGGTGGGAATGGTGTCTATGTACACTTCTATTAAATTGTAGTCACATAAATCACTATTTAATTAATATGAGACGGGAAAAATTGATTGTATGTCTCAAACTTTTTAGAACACAGACTGAGTCTTTTTAATACATAGGCTGAGTCTTTGATATTTTGACTCTCTCAAAAGCCTAGACCAGGAAGAACAGAAGCAACTGGTGGCACAGATGTATACAAGATGTTGGGTATTGTACAGCAAACCCTAACAAAGGGACTTTTCAAAGTTAACCCAATTACCAAATAATGTGATGATAACAATAACTATGCATTGTCTTCTTGAACCCTAAGACAGCAGGAACCTCACAATTCCACAACAGAGCCTATATTTCCCCCAGTCCTGGAACCTTAGAGTGGAGCCCACTTTCCTGCATGCTTCTCTCAATTCATATCAAATAATATTGCATCCGACGATCACAACCTAATCAATGCTATGAGTGTCACCTCAGCATGCTTCACTTCAGACTGTGTCCAGAGACTTCAGGTGTGGAATGACAACCCTTCAGCTTCATTACTCGAGTGAGATCGTTCCTTTCATAGTATTCTCTAATTCCATTCCAGGTGGTTCTCTTCCTAACTAAGTCCCAAAACCTAGATATAAACCAGGTCCCATGAGATAGAGCATATGTTCACACGTATCCATAAACTAGGGCAAAATATATACCTGAAAGCAAAAGTACACAATAGTCTGCAGTGAGTACCCCCAACACTTCATCTGCACTATTCCAGCCTTTAGGTCCATAATTGTTCAACAATTTGTTTGGCTTTGTATGTAAACTGTCTTTTCATCCACCGGGTTCCAGATGCCAGCAGGACAGAGGACCCCAACAGTGTGTCCTGGAGCTCCGCTTTCTCAGATACCCACTACTAGGGAAAGAAAGAGATGCAGGCTGGGAGTATGGATTGACCAGTCAACACCCATGTTCAGTGGGGAAGCAATTACAGAAGCCAGAACTTCCACCTTCTGCAACCCACAATGACCTTGGGTCCATACTCCCAGAGGGATAGAGAATGAGAATGCTATCAGGGGAGGGGATGGGATATAGAGATCTGGTGATGGGAATTCTGTGGAGTTGTACCCCTCCTATCCTACGGTTTTGTTAATGTCTTCTCTTTAAAATAAATAAATAAATAAATAAATAAATAAATAAATAAAGTAGGACAATTTTTTAAATAAACAGGGACCAAAGAGTAGGACTAGAGCCAATGTGAATAGGGACCCTAGAATGGAAAGAAACTAGGATGTCTTTTAGGTATGTTCCTAGGAGCCCGGGACTTTAGTAATATTTAGTTGGGCTTAATAGCTAAAATGGAAAAAGACTAAAAATATTATCTGGGAGGCTGTTTTCAGAATGGAACTTCATAGCTGGGTTAAGGCAGTAAGTGGCTTCCATACCTGAAAGAATATATAAATACAATTAACTATTTACTATAGCAGTCTAACTTGGAGCCCATATATATTCATATTGAGCACAGGAACCTGTATGACCTCTGGGTCTCTGTCAGTCCAAGCCAACTGGGAATATTTCTAAACCTTAATTATACTATTTTGCTGGGTAGTAGAGCGAGTCAGGACAGCAGCCACCCAACCGAAGACCTAGGCAGGAATAGTCACAGTCAAGTCTTTTCTGTGTTCTCTAGATTTTAAAATATTCCACACATGGCACACATTTCTTTTCCTTTCTAAAATGATTATTGTATATTTCACACCAAAGTGGTACCTTCTAGCTTCCACACTCAGTTTTAGAGGATAGTATCAATGTAGGCAAAAGAGAAAAGGAACTGAAAGGAAGGTTTGTTTCTTTACTAATTATTGTCTTTCTAAGCATGACTGGAAGCATTGGCGGCTTTGTATTGTCTCCCATCTGCCTCTGATAACAGAAGTGGACAGAAAAGATGAATCCCTGGATGCAGTTATTGACTCGCTAGATGTCATGCCAACAGCATATGCTCCAGAGTTAAAGGTAAACAGATGGAGTATAAATCATCATCATCCAGAATAGACTCTTCATCCTTGACCTGGGAGCATTAAAAACTCAGGTAGAAAAAGCAAAATAGAACATATTTTCACTCTGTGTCTAATTATTACTAAAAAATCCAAGTGGTCTAAACAAAATTAGACCTATGAAATAAGTATTTTCTTAGGAACTAGTCCTGTTTTGATAAATCTTTTCAAACAAGTGTTTTCTATGAACTGTGACATTTCGTTATTGGGATTCAAATAAGATGCAACATTTTTCATTTGCTTCTTATTCCTAATGAAACAGAAAATATGGCATGCATATGGTCATTTATTTACCACTTATGGTTGCCTGATGATAACATACTGCACTCACTCCCATACTTAACCCCCAAAACAATGTGATTACTCACACATGTAACGCATTGTGACTTCTCTCTAATGCAGTCTGTCAGGTACTCATGAGGCTACTCTATCTGTAATCATATTCAGTATAGTCTACCTATTATTATCCCAAAATAGCCTCTTGACTAGAAGCTTGGGTACTTAAACTCCTTTATAGAAAGTATCAGTTCATGATGGGATGGTGATCTGGCATCACGTCTGTCATGCCATTGATATTGTGGTCACTGGGATAAAATGGATGGAAATAGAAATAATTATGCTGAATGAAGTAAGTAAGCTAATGGAAGACAACTACTTGGTGGTTTTTATCATAGGTGGAATAAAGGGAATTGGAAAATATGAACTTTCAGAACAAAAAACTGACCAAACTGGCTCGAAGGTTTTGAGAGAACTACGGTAGCTATCATTGGGGTGGGGATAGTGGCACAGAACTTTGGTGATGAGTGTGACGTGGAACCCTGTCCCTGTAATCTTATAATCTTGTAAACTGTTACTAAATCACTAATACAAAAGGTGATGGTCTAGCACAGTAAACAGGTGAATATTTAGGGGAGGCAAAGTGGAGATTTTATAAGATTTCTGGTATCAAGGTGAAGAGTTTTCAAGTTTATATTCCACCAATTTCTAATCATATTCTAATAGGAAAGTGAAACAAAATATGTAAAGCACCTAACATCATGTCCTGAACCAAATAGAAACCAAAAAAAAGTGTGTGTGTGTGTGTGTGTGTGTGTGTGTGTGTGTGTGTGTGTGTGTGTGTGTGTGTGTGTTATACCTCCCATCTTTTGTTCTTTGGATAATCTATTCAAAACAACAACAGAGCTCATGTTAATGTATTAGCTAATTGCAAATATTTTCAGTGTTTGGAACTAGACCCTCATACATGTATAATTTCACCACTCTAAGTTTAACTATTCTTTATTATTTTTAATTTTATGGCCCAGAGATAAATTGAGGTTTAATGAGGAGATAGAAAAGGAGAGAAACACTTCCATCACTGCTACATTGCTTGTGAAGCTTCTCTCATACACATAGGTGAGGACTGGGGACTTAAACCTGGGCTCTTGTGAATGATAATGAGTTGTTCAACAACTTGCATCACCACCCAGCCCCAATAAATAATCTTTTAAAATGTATATAATATTGACAGGTTTGAGTAGATTTCTTCAATACTTTTGCTACTTACTTTTGTAGAATTTCCACTCCTGAAAACTTCATCTCAATGTCATTATTCCCTTTTTTAAAAAATATTTATTTTCTCCCTTTTATTACCCTTGTTTTTTTTAAATTGTTGTAGTTATTATTGTTGCCGACTTTGTTGGATAGGACAGACAGAAATAGAGAGAGCAGGGGAAAACAGAGGGGGGAGAGAAAGATAGACATCTGCAGACCTGCTTCACCGGTTGTGAAGTGATCCTCCTGCAGGTGGGGAGCCTGGCTTGAGCCGGGATGCTCACTCTGGTCCTTGTGCTTTGTGCCACGTGTGCTTAACCCGCTGTGCTAACGCCCAACTCCCCATTATTTCTAATAATAACAGTTAAAACTTTATGTCAGGGATATGTACAGTCATTCTATCTTGTAGTCACATTTCTCTAGAAAATAAAATTTCTTATTCCACTGTAACAGGTGAAGAAACTCGAGTAAGGGGCAAGATCAAAATTTAAACCCAGGGGTCAGGTGTTGAGTGCTCATATTACAAAATTTAAACCCAAATGTACTTCAGTCAAAGTGGTTTTTCCTAATCCCCGTGGTGTGAGTGAGTGAGTGTGTGTGTGTGTGTGTGTGTGTGTGTGTGTGTGTGTGTGCGCACTCGCGCGCTGGAAAAGGGAAATACAAGTGGAGATGACCAAGTCACATTACTGCTTCATTGCCTTTAAAATGTTCTGCACAAAAGAGAGAAAGAATATCAGATAGCCCAGAACAACAATAAAAATATATCAATATATATGACGAAAACAGTATCACCAAAACTAAATGTCTTCATGCTGTGAAAATGGAGCACATACATAAAGCCAATAAGAATTGATTTGAATGTTTTAATTCCATGTGAGACAAAAAGAACAAAAAAAATCAACAAGGTAATTGCTTGGATCAAACAGTATAATAATACCAAAAACAAAAAGTAAGCAGAATGACTCAGCTCTTGTTTTTCATCTTAGTTTTTCTTCAAAGACAGCGGCCTTCAACTTGAAAGAGTAGGATAAATGTGGCTTAAAAGGGCATTCATTCTAAGATAAATAAATAGTAAGCGAACTTTGTTCTACTTGGAATTAAATTTTTTAAGTATAATCTTAAGCAACTTCCATATCAACATGACAAAAATTTATAGGTGAAGTTATTGTGAAAATTGCTAGACTCAATCAGACAAGCAGTTTACTAGGCATACTAATAGGAAATGAACTGTCATGATAACAATGAACAAAATACAATCCCTTTTCTAGGTTCATATTCTGGAAGAGATAGTTTTGTGAGTTCTGTACTATAAATACTTTCATTATTACAACAATGATGGTGATCTTTTGTTATAAATGGTTTCTAGCATCTCACACCATTCTTCAAAAACCATCCTCAAATGTTGGTGATTTTGTGCTTTAGAATCTGGACTAAGTTTAGCTGAGTTTCCTCTCACTGGATGTAAAGTGTCACCCCGGGCTACCACCTAGTCCGAAGACACATTCGTGTGATTTGTAATAGAATTCAATTCTTCCAAGGCTATAAGACTTCAGTCTCAATTTCTTGCTATGAGTGGATGTTGTGATCAATTCCCAGTCACATAGACATCTCTAGCTTTCTCCTTCAGAGGAGATGAATCTGAGAAAGACCTAACAAGGTAAAAGTCACATTCTTGGGATTGGGAGATGGTATATTCAATTGAGGCTGGGATGTTAGAATCTGTAAAGTTCTGTGTCAAACCTTCCAGTCCCCACCTGCAAAGGAGGAAGCTTCACAGGTGGTGAAGTAGTACTGGCAGGTCTCTGCCTGTCTCCCTATCTCCCTCTTCTATCTTCATTTCTCTCAATCTCATTCCAATAAATAAATAATCTTTAAGTCACATTTTTATACTTAGTCACAGAAATGACATCCCCTCACCTTGCCATGTTGTCATGGATGAGACATTTCTTAAACTAAATTACATAGCAATTTGTATATGTAAAGCAAAACTTGTTCATTCTGATCAGTTCCTCCAATGAGAGAGCTCAAGAAGGCTGAAAGAGAATGTCTGTACCTGGTTTTTAAAAATGGATACGATGAGCCTGGATGGTGGCACACTCAATTAAATGCACATATCATCATGCACAAGGACATGGGTTAGAGCCCCCAATTCCCATCTACAGGGGGAATACTTCATGAGCTGTGAAACAGGTCTCCAAGAGTCTATAGTTCTCTCTACTCTTTCCTCTTCCCTATTAATTTCTCTCTATGCAGTCAAGTTAAAATAAAAAATAGAAAGGAAAAAAAATGTCCACCAGAATCCATGGCACCAAGCCCCAGCAATAAACCTGGAGGCAATAGAATAAATAAATAAGTAAATAAATAAATACAAAATGGATGACAACAACAGGTACAAATGGAGTGAAAGTGTACCCTAGATTAAGGAGACAATTCAGACATGTCACTGGATTACTGGGGTGAAAAAAGAAGTTAGAGTAGTTCTCCCAAGGTTGCAGATATGGGTGACGATTATTTCTATAACTATCTGTCTATATTTGTATATATTTGCCCTTTTTTCCTATGGTCCTGCTTTTTCTTCCATTCCAAGTCACACCTACACTTATTACTACTTCCAAATGTCCTTTTTTCTTCTCTCTCCAGATCCTGTTGGAGTTCAGTAGCTTCTGGTCATCTTCCCCTAACATTTATACCTCTGGGATAATGGGCCAAAATTCTTTATGGAGTGCAGAAGATAGAAGGTCTGGCTTCTGTAATTGCTTCTCTGCTGGGCCTGGGTGTTCACAAGTTGAGCCATTCTCCCAGCCTGTTTCTATCTTTCCCTAGTGGGCTAGGGCTCTGGAGAGATGAGGTTCCGCGACACATTGGTGAGGCTGTCTGCCCAGACAGGTCTGGATGGAATGATAGTAACAACTGCAACTTGGTGACTAAAAGGCAGTAAGATATAAAGCAGGGTAAAATGATAAATAAACAAGAACCAAAAAGTAGGAATAAAGCAGATGAAACTGGGAAATTATTATGCAAAGAAGCTAAAAGTCTATTTTTGGTATGTTCCTAGGGACCCATGACTTTAGTAATTTTTGCCTAAGCTTGATAGCTAATATGCAGATGGACTAAAAATGTTGTCTGGGAATATATGTATACATATACATATATTGTCTGGGAAGATGGTGTCATAGATTAAGGTAGAGCTAGAAAGCTGGGTTAGGGCAGAGAGTAGCTCCCAAACTGGAAGAAAGTATATAAATGCCATCGACTGTGTATCACATAGATCTGATGCAGGGCCCATAACTATTCACATTTGGCACAGGAGCCTGTGTAACCTCTGAGTTCCTGTCAGTCTGAGCTCAAAGTACATGGTCACATTTGTGCTCATTTTAGGATCAGTCTTCAAGTGTCAGGGTATCACCCAGCCTCCCTTCTGAGTGTGGGGCAGTCTCGATCACTGCTACTTTATAGTGAGGGTAAGGTCCATGAGAAACCCACAAGAGATCTTATGGTGGCATTCCTGATGGAAGTGACCAGTAATGGTGGAGAGAGTAATCTATTAGAGGTCTTGGCCCATATTGTCTATGGGGAAATCCAAGGGTTCCCTGGTGAAGACACCAGATGTTGGGGTGGCCTGGTAGTGACCAAGAAGACCACTATTAAGAAAGCCAGTATCTCGCCTTTATCTAGCTTTTCTAGTTCTTTCTTAATCTGATGAGCTTAGTCTTTCTCCTTGGTAAAGCCTTGAATGTCATTTGCTATATCCAAACTGGTATTAGGTTTATGTGGTCTGGCCTCAAGTTAGAGAGGAAATAAACTTAGGGTTTTAGTGGGGTCTAACTTAACCTCAAGTTTGATTACATTTACTTGTTTGATAATTCTAATAAAAGCTGTCATAGGGACAATAGTTGTCCTTTAGAGTAAGACAATCAAGGGATAACAATAATGCTGATGCTGCCAGAAGAGATTAAGGACATATATCTTACTTTTCTTTGAGTAGTTAGAAGAGTAGATATAGTGCTTGAGGGAAGTGAAGTAGGGGGTAGAAGAGGAGGGTATCTATGCCTAAGTCGTAAATATTTGATTAGACCATTTATGGTAGCTTCTTGAGACCTTTCTACTTATTTTCTGTGCTTAGTAGGTCTAAGTCTAGTCACAGAGTATTAGTAAGCACTTTTACTTTGAGGTATATAGTTACCCCTAATTTATGGATACAAATATGCATGTACCCATTCCCCTAAGCCCTAGGGGTCTGTAACTGTGTTAGAGAGTGTGCCATTTGATATAGATCTACGTAGTCCCATATGTTGGGAAAGGTCTCACCAGACTATTGGAATTGGAAGGTTGATATCTCAGGTTTGGCATCTCTTAATAAAATCAGAAGCAAGGAGCCAGTGGCAGCATAACATAGCATGGTGACACTGGTTGCTTTGATTTAGTTGAGGTCAGCAGAGGCAGTGTCACAGGGTAAGGGGTCAAGAGGAGAAGCATCAAAAAATACAGGCAGAGGCCCAAAGGCTCCAGGATGGGGAAAAATATGAATTTTTGAAGAGTATGGGGAGGAGAACAACATACTTCTAAAGAACGATTGGGTCACAGAGGAAATTAAAACAGAAATTAAAAATTACTTGTACAAGGGGCTAGAGTGGCGGCACACCTGATTAAATGCTCACATCATATTATATTGCTCAAGCATCCAGGTTCAAACCCCTGGTCCCCACACGCAGGGTGAAAGCTTCATGAGTGGTGAAGTAGGGCTGCAGGTGTCTCTCTGTCTCTTTCTCTCTATATCTACCTGTCCCCTCTCATTTTTTCTGTATCTATCCAATAATAAATAAATAAAAATATTTTAATATTTTATTGATTGATTGATGAATGGGATAGGAGGAGAGAGAAAGAATAAGACATCACTCTGGTACATGTGCTGCAAGAGATTTAACTTAGGACCTCATGCTTGAGAGTCCAACACTTTATCCATTGCACCACCTCCCAGACCACAAAATAAATAAAAATATTTTTAATTTATTTATTTATAAAATGGAAACACTAACAAGACCATAGGATAAGAGGGGTACAATTCTCACCACCAGAACTCCATATCCCATGCCCTCCCCTGATAGCTTTCCTATTCTTTATCCCTCTGAAAATATGGACCCAGGGTCATTATAGGGTACAGAAGGTAGAAGGTCTGGCTTCTGTAATTGTTTCCCCACTGAACATGGGCATTGACATGTTGATCCATACTCCCAGCCTGTCTCTCTCTTTCCCTAGTGGGGCAGGGTTCTGAAGAATCAGAGCTCCAGGACACATTTATGGGATCACCTGTCCAGGGAAGTCTAGTTGGCATCATGGTAGCATCTGGAAAATAATTAAAATGAAGGAACCAACTACTAAACCCTGTGGAATGCGTCAAAAGCTGTCCTAAGAGGAAAGTTACCGGAACACAGACCCTTACTCAAAAGCAGTGAAGATCTCAGGTAAGCTGTCATTAAAGCATCACAACTAATTCAACTAGATGAGGAGCAAAAAGAGAGACCCAAAAGTCTGAAGAAGGAAGGAAATAGTCAAAATCTGAGAAGAAATTGAAGAAATAAAATCCAAAAAGATGACTCAAAAGAATAATAAAATCAAGAGCTGGTTCTTCAAAAGGACAAATAAGTTAGGCCACTTGCTAGACTAACAGAAAGAGAGAAAGCTATTATAAAAACAATCAGGAATGAGAGAAATGAAATTACAACTGAAGATGGGGAGATACAAAGAATCTTATGTGAATATTATGAACATCTCTATGGAAATAAACTGGACAACCTAGAAGATATGGATGCATTTCTAGAACAGGATCATTTGCCAAACCTAACTCAAGAGAAAGTAGATAGCTTAAACATGCCAAACAGTAATATAGAAATAGAATAGGCAATCATAATTCTTCCCAATAATAGAAACCCAAGCCCAGATGAATTTATTTATAAATTCTTTTTTGTTACTATTTTAATATTGGTTTACAAAATTAAAAATAAGAGAGGTACAACTCCAAACCATTCCTACCACCAGAGTTCTGTGTTCCCATTCCCTCCACTGGAAACATCAGTGGTTCTCCCAAAGTCACTGATATGGGTTGACTACTATTTCTATAACTATCTGTCCATCTATCTATCTATCATCTATCAATATTTTTGCCCATTTTTTCCTATGGACTTGCCTTCTCTTACTTTCTAAATCACACTTATACTTACTACTACTTCCAAACGACAGTCCCTTTTTCCTCTTCTCTAGTTCCTGATAGAATTGGAGTTCAACAACGGTACAGAATGTTCCATGCTCCAAAGGGAGGCTAAACAATATACTCTACCTTCCACCTGAGGAAGATGGATCCTGAAATTGGGGCAGCTTGGAACATTCCTACTCATGACCACAGAATGTGAACTCAGATCTACAGGGATGCAGAGGTCACATAGACTCCTAAGCTGAATATGGGCCCCAGATCAGATCAAATCGATGGGTTTACAGTCAACAATATTTATACCCCTTTCCCATATTTGGGAGCTACTCTCTTCCCTGAAGTTTCACGAGTGGCAAAGCAGGTCTGCGGGTCTCTCTGTCTCTCTGTGTCTCTCTCTCTATCTCCCCTATCCTCTCAATTTCTGTCTCTATCTAATAAACAAATAAAGATAATTTTTAAAAGAGAGAGAGAATTGAATGCAGGAAGATGACAACAAATATGCATCAAAAAAGTCAGCCAATATCCAAGACTGAGGGAAAACTATAGTGGTTACATAGGGGTTGGGTAGAGGTGGGGGGGTGGGGAACACAGACATTTGGTGGTGGGAATGATGTGAAACTATACTCCTGTTAACTCATAATCTTATAAATCACTATAGATTCATTATATAATGGGTGAAAATAGATTTAAAACTTCCACTTCTCTGCTTAGATCATAGGTCTGAGTATAAATATTTTCTTTAGCCTAAGTATTTAATGTAAATAAAATTTGTAAGATGATCACATTTGTAAGATGATCTAATTCTGATACAGGGCTTAAATGCTTTAAGCAGTTCTAAAAATATATTTGTATAAATGCTCTTTTAAATACCCAAGGTACCTACAACCTTAAGCAAGATAGATCAAAACCATTTGGCTCTGTCAGTATCTAAGATGCTATTATTAGCAGGCATTTTTAAATGTCATAAAGCTTAGTGAGGTCAAGGATATTACAATAAATCCTAACTCTTAGATTGTCAAGGAAAACAAGCTTGCAATTAATTTGGTTATAACAATAATTAACTATTGATATTTTAGTCTCTTTCTAAGATACAAGATACTCTTCTGATTCCTGTTGTTTATTTATTTTCCCTTTTGTTGCCTTTGTTGATTTTTTTATTATTGTTGTAATTGATGTCCTCATTGTTGGATAGGACAGAGAGAAATGGAGAGATGATGAGAAGATAGAGAGGGGGAGAGAAAGATAGACACCTGCAGACCTGCTTCACTGCCTGTGAAGTGACTCCCCTGCAGGTGGGGAGCCTGGGGCTCCAACCAGGATCCTTAGTCGGTCTTTGCACTTAGCGCCACCTACGCTTACCCCGCTGTGCTACCGCCCAACTCCCTCTTCTGATTCTTTTTAAGATCCTTATTTCTCCTGGTCCTGGAACCTGTGCTCAGATTTCTTGATTGTTTTTTCTCTCTCTGATATTTTACCCTGTTATACTGCCTCTGTTGACTTCAACTAAATCAAGCTACCAGTGCCAACCATACCATGTTACACTGCTACTAATTTATTACTGCAGATTGTCTCCAGAGATGCCAAGCCTGAGATGTCAAGCTCCCAACTCCTCTAATCTGGTTAGACCTTTCCTAACAGGTAGGACTACCTAGTTCCATTTTAAATGACACATTTTGTAACACAGTTAAAGATACTAGCTACAGGCTATGGCCTAGGGTACTAGATACATGTGTTCAGGTATCCACAAGCAAGGAACGATTATATACCTCAAAGTAAAAAAGCTTAATAGCCCTTCAAGATTAGATTTAGACCTACCAAGACTGGAATTCTAGTAGAATAGTCTAAAGAAGGAATCACAAATTCTCTAATCATATATTTATTACTTAGGCCTAAACACCTTCCTCTCCTACCCCTCATTTCATTTCCCTCAAACACTCTATCATCTTTTTTAATCTCTTCCGACAGAGCATTAGCATTATTGTTACCCCCAGATAAGGATCAAAAGAAACACTATACAATTGGCCAAGAGTTATACTGGCAAAAACTACAAATCTAGTAAAGGACAATTATTGTCCCTATAACAACCTTTTTAGATTCATCAAACAAGTAAATGCAGAAAAACCTGAGGCTGATTGAGGCCCCATTAGAATCCTAGAACCTTGGCTGTGTTTCCTCCCTAACTCCAGGTCAGATCCCATAAACCTAATACTGGTTTGGATACAACAAATAACACTCAACGCTGTAACAACTGGATGAAAGACTAAGCTTGTCAGATAAAAATCTGGATAAGGGCAAGAGACTGGCTCACTTACTAAATGTCCTCTTTGTCCATTATCATAACACCCCCTCACCCAGGGTCCTAGACAGGGAATACTTTGATTCCCCCTTAGATAATATGAGCCTCCGATAGATCCCTCTCTCTACCATCTGGTCAAACCCATTGGGAAGGTCCTTTTGTAGGCTTTTTCAGGCTCCTACCCTCACTATAAAACAGCAATGGTAGAGACTGTTCCACTCTCCAAAGGTAGGCTGGATCATCCTACTCTGCCACCTGAGGAAGACTAGCTCTGAAATGAGCACAGCCTACAATGTTTCCAGCTATAACTATGGACTGTGAGGAGTCTGGCAAAGACTCGGGTATTGTACAGGCACCTATGCTAAATATGAATGGATATGGCCCCGGGGCTAGATCATTGTGGTGAACAGCTGATTGCATTTATATATCTGAATGTTTGCAAGCAACTCTCTGCCCTAATCCTACTTCCCAGTTCTACTCTCAGCTCTGACACCATCTTCCTAGACAATATTTCCGGCCCACCCCCATGTTTTCTTTTTTGTTTAATTTTTTAATTTATTTTCCCTTTTGTTGCCCTTGTTGGTTTTTATTGTTGTTGCAGTTATTATTGTTGTTGTTATTGATGTCGTTGTTGGATAGGACAGAGAGAAATGGAGAGAGGAGGGGAAGATAGAGAGGGGGAGAGAAAAATAGACACCTGCAGACCTGCTTCACCGCCTGTGAAGCAACTCCCCTGCAGGTGAGGAGCCTGGGGCTCAAACAGTGATCCTTATGCCGGTTCTTGGCTTCACACCACATGAGCTTAACCTGCTGTGACCGCCCAACTCCCACCCCCATGATTTCTATCAATCTCAAGCAAAGATTAAGACATAGGCTCCTAGGAACATTCCTAAAATAGACTTCCTAGCTTCCTTCTACCTAAGATACCTACCTTCATCTGTTCTATTCTTACTTTTTGATTCCTAATTATTAAACATTTTGCCCTGCTTCCCATCTTACTACATTCCAGCCACCAAATCCCAGATTCCATTCTGACTCCCCAAGGCAGATGACCTCACCAATGCTTCCTGGAACCTCACCTCTCCAGAACCCTACCCCATTAAGGAAAGATAGAAATAAGTTGAGGGATCACAGCTGGCAGCCGTCCCAGCACAGAAAGGGTTTTTCTCCAGAGTCTATTTTTTCAGTGACAAGTACCCAGGTGTCCTGTGCTACCCCTCCCTGTCAGCTGGTGTATCCAGGTCCTGAGGATATGGGGAGAGGGCAGTGTCCCCGAGCTGCCTGCTGTGGTCAGCCTGCACCATTGGCAGATGTGGCTGGGTTTTGGGACTGAGACCACAGTATTGAAACAAAACACAGCATTATTCACTTTTTTCTTTTTGTTTGTTCATTTAAATGTATATTTAGAACTGCACTTTGTGAAAAAAAACTTCCCTTTTTATCCCAAAAGAAAGAAAGAGAAAGAAAGAAAGAAAGAAAGAAAGAAAGAAAGAAAGAAAGAAAGAAAGAAAGAAAGAGAGAGAGAGAAAAGAAATAGGCTTGGGGTATGGATCAACCTGTCAACACCTAAATCCAGTGGAGAAGCAATTACAGAAGCCAGAAACTCCCATCCTCTGCATTCCAAATAGAACTTTGGCCCATACTCCCAGAGGGATAAACAGTAGGGAAGTTTCCAGTGGAGCAGATGGGACACAGAACTCTGGTCATGACAACTGTATAAAATACATCCCTATTACAGTTATATCCCCTTACAATCTTATAAATTAATATTAAATCACTAGTGAAAATTAAAATAAAGGGGAGCCCAGGTGGTGGCGCATCTGGTTAAAGACACACATTAAAGTGTGCAAAGACCTGGTTTCAAGCTCCTGGTCCCCACCTGCAGGGGGAAAGCTTCACGAGTGGTGAAGCAGGGCTGCAAGTATCTCTCTGTCTCTTTCCCAATCTCCCCCTCCACTCTCAATTTCTCTCTGTATCTATCCAATAATAAATTAATAAATTAAAAGTAATAATAAATAATAAAATAATTTTCAATAAATGTGAAATATCTATAGTTGTAACTTCTCGACAGAATAGATATCCCTTTCTTAATCTTATAGTGGCAAAGAATTGGCTTCAAGAATATGATCAAACTGGACTTTAAAACACACACAAAAAAAACTAGTGTGTATACTCTTCCTCTGAGTATTAATATCAAAAACTTGAAAGAGATGTATGTTTTATTAATTGAATCCTCATATAACCAAGATGTTAATGGATTTCACTTTCTACATATAAAATGAAAATCTGTTAACAAAGGGTCAGACACTAAGCTTAGTCAACAACAGAAGGAAAACATGGACTTATATAGCAAGAAAAAAGACCTTTCCCTCTGTGATATGAATTATCTCCTTATAAAATAAACATAATATAATTTAGTGTTTTATCTTCTGTTAAGAAGCATATTGTTTTTAAAGTTCTAACTACAGTCTGAAAATCCTTTAATCTCTATGAACTCTCTGTAAATTATAAGATAATAATCAGATGACTTCAATGTTGTGGTGGGTGGGAGGTTATCAAGACCTTGCACATGGACTCTCTATGGACTGGGAGGTTGATTTCCCTGTAAATCTGTCACTTAGACCTAGCTGTATAAATCAGAATGGGACAAGGAAAAAAAAAAACCTCCTTATTTAATTCTTTCAAAAGACAGTTTATGGGATAAATCTGGAACAAATTGCACACTTATCTGCATGCATCAGGTCAGCATTATTGGATTACAGCTTGCCTTTTCCTGCCAGGGTAAAGAAAAGTAGACCAGAGTGGAGATTAACTGTGTAAACAAAATTTTAAATCTATTGCGTTATTGAGAAAGTTGCATTATGTGCATAAGAATATGTGAAGGGAAATTTTCATTCACAAAAAGTATTCCAATACTGTTTATGAAAATTAAGAAAATTATAACCACCATCGTCAACTTCATAACAGTAACACCTACCAACTGGCTAATATTTACCAGGTGCTCCTATGATGACTTTAGACTGCAGTTTTTAACCTTGACTACAAATCAAAATCATCTGGGGAGCTATGAAATTCCAGCTGACCAGACCTCAGTGGAAATCAGTTAAATGAGAGGATCTGGGGGTAATACCAGTCCAAGAACTAGTCTTTTTTAACCTCACTGGATGATTGCAACATGCAGCTGTGGCTGATAACTATTGTTTCTGATATATCAATTTATTTAATATTTACAATAGTCCTTTCATGTGGGGTACTGTCTTACTGTCATCATCATCACCATCACCACCACTAAATTACAAGTCAGAAAACTGTAACAGAAAGATGTGAAATTTTCCAAGGTCATCAACTCATAAGTGACAGAACTAATGATGTCCATTCAGGCAGTCTGGTTTGGTTATGCTATTACTACCAAATTAAAAACCACAGGTTAACTAATTTTTCTCCAATTCCAAAGTACCAGAAATGAATATCACCCCTAGATCCCATCAAATTATTCTAATTTGTTTGCTTGGAAATTAAATGTAGGGAAAGTAATGCCTACTGAGAGAATAAATTCCCTTCTGTCAACATAATAAAACCAATTTGCATAGCTTCTTATAACATAAAAATAATAGTACTTTAAGCCCTTGTTCTTTAAAACTATATTCTCACAATGAATGATATTCCTGTTTTCAAAACACCTCAGAAAAGTTAAATTCGCACTAAATTGAAACAAGAGTCGTTCTTCTAGATATGACATGCTGTCTCCTTCAATTAAGAGAAATGAGATGAGAGCTTACCGTTTGGTCTACATTAGTTAGATGTTTTGCAGAACTCCCTTCACTGTAGTATTTAAAGATTCCATATGAAAGTATTTATATAATATTTCTTTTTTTTTTTTCACTGCAAGATGCTTCAAAAATTTTAGTAAGAATGAGACACTTTCACTTGGGTGAAAGCATACAAGAATTTTCATGAATTGTGTGAATTCAAAAGATACATGTAAATTATATGACAGTCTAAGCTGAACAAAGTATTTAAATATTTGAGAAATGTAAGAGACAAAACTGAAATTCAACAGAATATTTTGCATCTACAACTCAATTAAAAATAATGACATAGCTATAATGCTTTGTCAGGTCACTCTATTTGCATACAACTGGTAATTAGGAAGTTCCAGCCTAACACTCTGGAGATTCATCACAGCACTAAAAATGGACCTACTTGATGATCAAAGCACTCCCCTAGGGTAAGCTTTTAGCTAACTGCCTTTGTTTCCTAAAGGGAGGAGATGGTGGTTTGACTGTGAGGCCTCAGCCACCTACAATGAAAAGAGTGTACAAAAGGTTCCAGCACTATTCTTATGTGGTAATATCAAGATAAAAATTAATATGTTAATGTAGATAGGAACAATGTTTAAGATAGATGTCAAAGTATTTAAATTGGTCAGATTCTTAAAAGTGTTTAACATGTGACAATACTTCATAGTCTAACTGAAATACAAATTATATGTATGTATATCTATTTAGATAGGAGAGGTTCGAAGACATTCTAGAGGGGGCCCCAGAATATCCTGTGAACTTTCTTTGTGAAAAATCAATCCATAGCAAATTGGCTTTTGTTTGGCATGGTAAATATTCTGAGAAGCATTGTCACAACATGTGTCTTAACTCTCTAAGTAACTTGAGGTTATTGAAAGTTTTAAAGTAAAAAATAAACTAAGTTAAAAATCAATATATTTTTTTATTTATAAAATGGAAATATTGACAATACTATAGTATAATCGGGGTACATTTCCACACAGTGCCCACCCCCAAAGCTCCATATCCAATCCCCTCTCTTGATAGTGTCTGTATTCTTTATCCCACTGGAAGCATGGACCCAGGATCATTGTGGGATTCAGAAGGTGGAAGGTCTGGCTTCTGAAATTGCTTTTCCGCTGAACATGGGCATTAGCAGGTCTATCCATACTCCCCAGCCCGTTTCTCTCTTTCCCTAGTGAGGCAAGGATCTGGGGAGACGGGGCTCCATGAGATATAATAGGGTCTTCTGCTCAAGAAAGTCGGGCTGGCATCACAGTATCATTTGGAACCTGGTTGCTGAAAAAAACTAAGATATAATGCAAAAGGAGTCGGGCAGTAGCACAGCGGGTTAAGCGCAGGTGGCGCAAAGTGCAAGGACCAGCGTAAGGATCCCAGTTTAAGCCCCTGGCTCCCCACCTGCAGGGGAGTTGCTTCACAGGTGGTGAAGTAGATTTGCAGGTGTCTATCTTTCTCTCCCCCTCTCTGTCTTCCCCTCCTCTCTCCATTTCTTTCTGTCCTATCCAATGACATCAATAAGAACAATAATAACTACAACAATAAAAAACAAGGGCAACAAAAGGGAATAAATAAAATATTTTTTAAAAAAGATATAATGCAAAACAAAATGTTGACTAATCATGAACCTAAGAGTAAGAATATTGCAGATGAAAATTTGGGGTCTCCGTTTTGGAAAAAGCTAGTAGGTCTGTTTTAGGCATATTCCACTTCTGGAATATACCATGACTTTAGTAGTTTTTGCCTGAACCTGACATCTAATATGCAGGTGGACCCAGGTTATTGTCCAGGAAGATGGTGTCATAGTTGGAAAAAGGACTAGAAAGCTGGATCAGGGAAGAGAGTAGCTCACAAATATGGGGAAAATATATAAATATTGTTAACTGTAAACCCCATTGATTTTATCTGTAGCCCATATTCATCACAGGAGCCTATGTAACCTCTGCATCCCTGTAGGTCTGAGACTGAATTCTGTGGTCACTGCTAGGAACATTCCAGGCTGCACTAGTTTCAGGACCCATCTTCCTCAGGTAGTGGTTTGAGGTTCCTGGTGCAGGGGCTTGCTATGCAAGGTTAAATAAGCTAATTTTTTGTCTTTTCTATATATTTTTTTATATTTTTGTTTACATAAACACCATATCCACCACCAAAAGACTGTCCCATCCCACCCACCTACCCCCACCCCCCCACCACCCTGGGAAACCGAATGTCCACCCTCCCCCTTACCACAGGGTTTTTACTTTGGTGGCCTACTCTAGATTTAGTCAGATCCTGCTTTTAGTTTCCCTTTCTGTTCTTCTTTCTCTGTGTTAAGTGAGCTAAGTCAGAAAGATAAAGATGAGTATGGGATGATCCCACTCATCAACAAAAGTTGAGAAAAAAGAACAGAAGTAAGCTATTTTTTATATATTTTATTTATTTATTCCCTTTTGTTGCCCTTGTTTTATTGTTGTAGTTATTATTGTTGTTTTTATTGATGTTGTCGTTGTTGGATAGAGAGAGAAATGGAGAGAAGAGGGGAAGACAGAGAGAGGGAGAGAAATATAGGCACCTGCAGATCTGCTTCACCGCCTGTGAAGCAACTCCCCTGCAGGTGGGGAGCCAGGGGCTCGAACCGGGATCCTTACACTGGTCCTTGCGCTTCGCAGCCAGCTGCACTTAACCCACTGTGCTACCGCCCAACTCCCAAATAAGCTATTTTTATACTTGTTTTCTTTAATTAAAAGCCTCCTATCTAGCATGTGTTTACTAAAATATAGGTAAAATTTTAAGCAATAAAGATTATTAAGCAAATACTTTTACATCTAGACATGTAGCTACCACTTAGGGTGTGTCCTTACTAAATCAAAAATGAGTGGGGCTAAAAGCAGAAAGGATATGATTGATAAGTAAAGTTCTCAACTACTTTTTAAAGAGTTGGGGACAGGCCTGGACGGAGGTAGATAGCATAATAGTTATGCAAACAATTACTGAGGCTCTGAATTCCCTAGTTCAATTCTTCACTTTGGAACAGAGCAGAGCAGGGATCTGGTTTCCTCCACTGTATATCTTCTGCATCTCACACTGAGTAAATAATAGAGATTATTTCATAACTACTTACGGCTATTTTAAAAATCAGTTTGGTTAAATTCTTATGTTATAACATAGCTGCTCATAACCACAGGTTGACACGTTACATACAGATTACCTGGTTATCTTTGGTGTTTAACTCAAAGCGCTTTGTTTTCAAGATACTATCAAAAGTTTATAATTGATAAATTAAGATGGTACATGTGTTTCCGATCTGATAGAAGATTTAATGTTTGGCACATTTTCACTGGGCAAAATTATTTAGTCTGATAAAGGGTTTTTAAAGTGCTATAAACGTAAAGAGTTTGTTTTAACAATTAAACTATATGAGATTTACTCTAAACCTTTTAGTGAGTCTCAACTCTTGCCTCTTAAGTTGCCAGATCAGAGTCTTAAAATGTACTTTTTAATACAATTTTATAGATCTACCCTGACTTAGTCATAGTCACTGCATAGGTGTTATAAAAGGTATAGAATATGTTTTCTAACTAAGAGTAAAAGAATGTAAGTACATGAGAGATATAATACAGCTGAATGAAAATGAGATAAATGGATGAATAGAATAAAAACTGGTAGTAGCAAGTACGTTGTAAGTAAACTGTTTAAAAATTTTCGCAATAAAGTATAAATTAGTTGGTCCACATATTTCAAATTTTGAACATACTCATTGAGTTCTAATGTGTTTAAATAGTTTAAACATTTTTTAAATTATAATACTTGAGATGGTAATAATTTTATCCTGTTAGTGTCATAAATATTGATCTGAAGATACTATATTGACACACCTATTTGTCACTAAAGGTATTCTAAAACTGTACAAAGCATATTAGAATCAAAATATATCTAAGTCAGTTCTAGCCATTACATTACCAATTGCAAGTAAGCTCCTAACTTGGTTGAAGTTCTTATTTATCCTGGCCTTGGTATTGTTGGGACTTGTATTTCTTGTTGATCACAAGTAAATGACGGCTGTCTGTGCTGCTGTGACGATCTCCTGAGGAGTCAGTCTTCCACTTTTCATCTGGTGAGATCTTTCTTAACAATTTTGGCTTGTGTGCTTTGCAGCTATGCTCTTATATTTGTTCATGGGTGGGTACTACCCATAACTTATGGGCAATAAATTACAGTGGTTAGTGGGCCTCTGTAAAACTATCTACCTGGCAGTAGTTGCTTCTTTCAACTATTGCTTGTCTGAGAAGGTTTTTATGCCTCCATCTAGTCTGAATGACAGTCTAGCAGGATACAATAGTCTTGGTTGAAAGCCTTTCTCATTGAGTACTTGATAGATATCTTGCCATTCTCTTCTGGCCTGTAGTGTTTGTGTGGAGAAGTCTGCTGCTAATCTTATGGGTTTTCTTCTGTAGGTGACTGTTTTTCTCTTGCAGCCTTCACGATCGTTTCTTTATCCTTATTCCTTTCCATTCAAAATATGATATGTCTTGGTGTCTTTCAGTCTGGCTTAATTCTGTTTGGGACCCTCTGGGATTCTTGAACCTTTATGTCTTTGATGTCTAGACTAGAGAAGTTCTCAGCTATTATGTCCTTTCACCATTTTCAGCCGATCTTGGATGGACCTTGAAAAAATCATGTTGAGTGAAATAAGTCAGAAACAGAAGGATGAATATGGGATGATCTCACTCTCAGGCCGAAGTTGAAAAACAAGATTAGAAAAGAAAACACAAGTCGAACCTGAAATGGAATTGGAGTATTACACCAAAGTAAAAGACTCTGGGGTGGGTGGGTGGGTGGGGAGAATACAGGTCCATGAAAAATGATGAATGAAATAGTGGGGGTTGTATTGTTAAATGGGAATCTGGGGAATGTTATGCATGTACAAACTATTGTATTTACTGTTGAATGTAAAGCATTAATTCCCCAATAAAAAAATAAATTATTAAAAAAAAGAATGCTTTCTTCCCCTCCCTCCCTTTCTTCTTGTAGTAAACCAATAATGCATATATTATTTCTTTTGAAGTCATCCCATAGGTCTCTGTTGTTGTTTTCTGTATCTCTTAATCTCTTTTTGAGATCTCTAATTTGTCATCGATCTTGCTAACTCTGTCTGCAGCCTCATTGATTCTATTCTGTCCCCCCTTTACTGTTTTTTGGAGTTCATCTATCTTGTTACCATGTTCTGATACTGTTTAAGCTTGTTCAGCTAGTTGTGTTCTTAGCTCAGCTATTTCAGCTCTCAGATCTCTAATAACCTCGAGATAATTAGTGTTTTCTTCCAGGGTCTCATTTGTTGTTTCTGTATTTCTGATGACAGTGCTTTTAAACTCTTTATTCACTCCTGTGATTATTTCCTTAACGAGTGATTGGATGTTGACCTCATTATTTTGTGCTTCAACCTTTGGGGAGGGGCTTTTAGCTGGACTCTTTTTTATATATTTATTTACTTTCCCTTTTGTTGCCCTTTAGCTGGACTCTTGTCCTGGTTCATTGCGCCAATATTTCTTCTTGTTGGTTTAACCATTCTATATAGTATGTTCTGAGGTCCCTCTCTCAGTATTTTTCAATTGACAGTTGTTTCAATATTATTTTAATCCCTGAGTTGGAGATCAGTGGCTTAAATCCTCTTTTGTTCTTGTTCTTCCCTGTAGGCTATGGGAGCCTGAAGACTTTTAAACTATAAGTTGACTTCTTAGCTTAATCACTGACTCCGGTGATTTGGTGGCTTCCTGAAGTCGTTCTAGTACTGTCTTGCTATGGTCCCAGGTGGTCTCCTTTGGTATTCCTAGTTGACTCTGGAGAGAAACACAGCTGCTGCTGCTCTGTAGCCCCGCCTCCACAAAAAAAAAGCCTTTTAAAATCTGTTTGAACTCCTCCTTCTAATAAAAGATAACTGAAGTGGCAGATGTAAAAACAAATATATAAATACATAAACATAGCAAAGAATCAACATGAAGGACTTGTGCAATTTGACAACTGAAAGACTATTTTTTAATATTCATTTATTTTATTCCCTTTTGTTGCCCTTGTTGTTTTATTGTTGTAGTCATTATTGTTCTTTTAGTAATTTTCTGTTTACTGTTAAATAATACCTTTACTCAACAATGGTCTGAGAATATTCTTGGGATGATTTCAATGCTCTTGAATTTGTTGATGCTGTCTTTGTGGCCTAACATGTGGTTTATCCTTGAGTATGTGTTGTGTGGATTTGAAAAGAATGTGTTATCCAGTTTTGGGGGGTGAAAAACTCTGAAAATGTCCAAGAGGTCTATTCTGTCCATCTCTTCATTTAATTCTCTTGTTTCTTTGTTGATTCTCTGCTTTGTTGATCTGTCTAAGTGTGAGAGTGGGGGGTTAAAGTCTCCCACTATTATTGTATTACTATTGATGTATTTTTGTAGTTCTTTCTGTAGGTGTTTGATGTATTTAGATGTTCCCTCATTGGGTGCATAGATTATAATAATTGTTAAGTCTTCTTGGCTGATTGATCCTCTTATCATTATGTAATGGCCTTTCCTATCTTTTTTTACATTATTTAATTTAAAATCTATTGTGTCAGAGATGAGAATGGCTGTTCCTGCCTTTTATTGTGGTCCATTAGCTTTTCTGATAGTTTTCCATCCTTTCATTTTAAGTCTGTGTTTGTCTTGTTGGGTCAGATGGGATTCTTGCAAGCAGTATATGGTTGGGTTAGGTTTTCTGATCCAATATCCCACTCTGTGCCTTTTGATGGGTGAGTTTAAGCCATTGACATTTATTAATATTATGGATATAATGTATTGTAGTGCCATTGTTCAATAAATTTTATGTGTTCTGATGTGTTGCAAGTATTATAGTGATGTTCTTGTTTATAAGAGGTCTTTTAGAACCTCTTTCAGGGCAGGCTTGGTGATTGTTTCCTCCTTTTTAACTTTTGTCTGCCTAAGAAGGTTTTGATCCCTTCATCTAGTTTGAATGAAAGTCTAGCAGGATATATTATCCTTGGTAGAAACCCTTTTTCATCCAGGGCTTGATAGATATCTTGCCATTCTCTTCTGGCTTTTAGAATTTGAGTGGAGAAGTCTGCTGATAGTCTTATGGGTTTTCCCCAGTATCTGACTTTTTGTTTTTCTCTGCAGCCTGTAGGATCCTTTCTTTATCCTTACTTCTTTTCGTTATAACTATGATGTATCTTGGTGTCTTCAGGTCTGGACTGACTCTGGGACTCTCTGGGACTCTTGAATCTTAGTATCCTTTCTATTGTCTGGGAAGTTTTCTTCTATAATTTCCTCTAGAATGTTTCCTTCCCCTTCCTCTCTTTCTTCCTCTGGCAGGCCAAGGATATGAATGTTACTTCTTTTGAGATCATCCCATATGTCTCTGTTGTTGTTTTCAGTGTCTCTCAATCTCTTTTTGAGCAATTTTGTCTCTTTCTTAGTTTTCTCTAGCTCATCCTTTGTCTATATAATTCTGTTTTCTGCTTCTGTTAGTCTGCTTTCCCTTCCCTCAGCTTCTTTCTTCAGTTCAGCTATTTCAGCTTTCAGTTCTCTAATTACCTTGAGGTAGCTAGTATTTTCTTTGAGGGTCTCATCTATTGTTTCCCTAATTCTGCTAGCCCTTCCCTCTATAGTTGTCTTCATTTCTACGATTATTAAGTTTATTATTGCTTGCATAGTTTTCTTATCTATGGTTACCTCTGACTGATTTGTAGTTTCTTCTGGGCTCTTGTCTTCATTAATTGTAGTAGCAGTTTTATTTGCTCTTGGTTCAACCATTTTTTTATTGATTTGTATTTTATTTTTATATTCTGTTGTTTTTAGTTGTTGTGTTTTGGGTACAAGCCACACTATACTAAATACCTTTATAACAAATGCAATCACCAACCTCAGAAATTACAATAGTAACTGAAGCTAGGATTGAAGCAGTTTAACCAACACCAGTTATCCAAACAATGCCTCCAGTCCAAGAAAAAATAGAAACCAAATCCAAATGAAAAAGAAAGAGTAAGGAAAAAAGGGATAGCAAGAATAGACAATTATGCAAATCTACTGTCCACTGTAAATTCTATGTATAGCAAGAGTAAAAAGGGAAGTAGAAAAGAGACACACACAAAGAGAGTCCACTCTGAGTCAGATTTCTTCCCCAAAATAATTCACAAACAAGTATCAGTGAATTCAGAAAGCCAAAGAAGGAGGAAGACAAGAATGAAAAAAATTAATTAATTAATTAATTAATTAATTTAAAAAGAAAAAGAAAATAAAAGAAAGAGCAGTGAAAGGAAAGAGTTGTTTTTTTTTTAATTAGCTAGGAGGAGGGAGAAGGGGGAGAGTGGGTAGAGGAGGTAGGTAGAAACAAGTTCCTCTCCCAATGGATAGGACACCTAGTCACCTAGCAATGGAAAATACACTAAGAGTTAATTTTGGTCAACCTGAAGGAAGGGGGAAAGGAACACATGTATATATAATAGTAATAATAAAATAGAACAGAGTAAAAAACCCCTAACAGTCAGTTTGCACCTTGGATGGCTCCTGATTGGCTCTCAGAAAGGAAAAAGGTTGGAATGACACCCCTGGTGAGCAAGGAATCTTGGTAAAGAAAAAGGCTCAGTGGGGAGCTTGCTAGTAGCAGCTCTCAGGCCCCTGGGTCTGGTTATAGGGGAAGGGGAGAGGAGTGCACTTTGGAAATAATCAGAAATTTTCCTTTCTTTTTTCTCTGTTTTCTAACCGAAATTATGCCATAGTAACCTCCTTGGTGTCACCCTTACGACCCCTTATTCACTGTCCTGCTGAAGGCCAATTATCTCTACCCATTCCAGCAGTTGTTGTCAGAGCTCATGCCAGCAGCTGCTTCCAAGTTGCCATCTAGGCTCCGTCCCATTATTATTGTTCCTGTTATTGATGTTGTTGTTGTTGGATAGGACAGAGAGAAATGGAGAGAGGAGAGGAAGACAGTGAGGGGGAGAAAAAGATAGACACTGCAGACCTGCTTCACAGCCTGTGAAGCGACTCCCCTGTAGGTGGGGAGCAGGGGCTCAAACTAGGATCTTTATGCTGGTCCTTGCGCCAGTTATGTGCACATGGCACAAAATGCAAGGACCAGTATACAGATGGCAGTTTGAGCCCCTGGTTCCCCACCTGCAGGGAAGTCACTTCACAAGCAGAGAAGCAGGTCTGCAGGTGTGTCTGTCTTTCTCTCCCCTCTCTGTCTTCCCCTCTTCTCTGGATTTCTCTTTGTCCTATCCAACAACAATGACAACAATAACAAAAACAGTAATAAAAGCAACAAAAACCGTTAAACTACAAGGGCAACAAAAGGGGAAAAATGGCTTCCGGGAGCAGTGGATTCATAGTGCAGGCACTGAGCCCCAGCAATAACCCTGGAATCAAAAAAAAAGAAAAGAAAAAGAGAATCAGAAATTATATAGAAGATCCAACAAATGTCATCAATCAATTTGGCATAACTGTCATTTGCATAACACTCTAAATAGCAACCCAAGATTGAGCAGTGTTTCCAAATACACATGGCAAATCCACCATGTAGATCACTTTCTGAGCCACTGAGTAAAACATTAAAAGAAAACATTGAAACTATGCAAAATGTGCCCTTTGATCATCAGTAACTTTTTGTCAACTCAATAGGAGAAAGAGGTCTGGGAGAATCCAAATGTTTGAAAATCAAACAACACATATCTAAATAAATCATGGATCAACAAAAACATCTCCCTGATACTAAGTCAACATGAACACTTTTTCCATTGGGCCTGTTGGGTCTTTGGTGATATGTCTGTTGAACTTTTCTCCCTATTTCTATGAAGTTTTTTATTTTTGCTGATTTTGTCAACTTTAGTGAATTCTTTAGATATTGGACTCAATGGTTAATAGACCTTACTTAGATGTATGTTTGGTTAGTGAATATGAAAGTATCTACTATAATAAACTAACATGATAGTTATTTTATGTTATTATTATTTGTTATTAATAGTACAAGATTATAAGGCTACAGTACATAGTTCCATTCCACATCCACTACCAAAGTTCTGTATCCCTACCCTCCCACCTCTCAGATAACTGCCATAGTTCTCACAGTGGTTTTTAGTTTTGCTTTGTTTTGTTTTGCTTTTTCACTGAAAAGAAGAAAAACTTTCTAGCAGAGAAAAGAGGAAAAGCAAAATATTACTGTGTAATAACAGCTTGGCACATTGATAGCTTTGGTTGCTTATCTGGAGAAAAGGGAATAAAGTAGACAATTGAGAAACAGATTTTCACCCAGGGATTCCAAGATGACCAAAGAATGAGGAAGACACTATTATAAACTCTCTCCAGTGAAAACAATATATCTGCAAAGTAATTTTGCAGGGAACTAAATAAAAAACTGTCTTTAACTTCTGTGCAGTCATGAAACAATAAGTGAAGCTGTTTTGGGAAGGAATACAATTCAGGAATGTGTGAGCTCTCTGGGGAAAGAACTTGATATGGGGAGGAAATAAAGGCCCCTGTTGGAATTCCAAGAAGGAAGGAGCTTTCACCTTCACTGGGAGAAAAGGGAAGCTTCTTCCAAGCCCTACAAACCTGCTGGAACTTGAGGGAGAGAAAAAGTCAGATACAACCTAGTCTTCTAGGAGAGAAGCCAAGCCCAAGGCAGTCAATGGTCACCAAGACAGGTGGTGAACAGAGACAAAGAACAAAGAGGAAGAAACCCACTCCTAAACCTCTGAAATGGGAGGCTGAGAGGCCAGGGTGGGGGAGGAGCCTCCTGCTGAGCCCTGCACTTCTTAGCCTGGCAAGTGGCTTTTCCCAATTCACTACAGGTTTCTAGGCTGCACTCCAGAGCTGCCCTCTCCTATATCCCCATCAGCCTGCAGCTCTTGGACACCCGTATGCACCTACTGTGAGGGAATAGATAAGAGCTGTGGGATGAGCTTTGGGGCCACTTCTTCCCATTCACAGCTAGTTCTTGTTTTTAATATATTTTATTTTTATCATTCTATTGGGGGGTTATGGTTTATTGTACAGTTGTTGATATGGGCACAATTTGTTATCGCATCATGACAAATGTCTGCAAAACACTCTCACCTCCAACTTGGGTCCTTTCCTACCATTTTGCATCAGGACCCCCTAGCACCCTCCCTCCTTAAGTCCCCTCCCTGCCCTTCTTTCCACAGAGTCCTTTGCTTTGGTGCAATGCACCAAACTCGGTCCAAGTTTTACTTTATGTTTTTCTTTTCTGATATTGTCTCTTAAGTTCCATCTACAAGTGAGATCATCACATATTCAATCCTTTTTTGTGGCTTGTCTCACTTAACATGTTTTCTTTAAACTCCATCCAAAATTAGCAAAGGAGATAACTTCATTCTTAACGGTTGAGTAGTATTTCATTAGGTATATATACCACAACTTCCTTAGCCACTCAGCTGTCATTGCAAACGTACCCACACCAACTTCAATGGAACTAATAGTGCTCCAGTGACTGTCCTTACTCTGTGCTGGATAAGTACAGAGCAACCCCACCTGCCTGTAAAATGTTTTGCTCTTGAGGCCCTGCAGAAGAACTTTCACAATGTGGTTTCCAACAGCTGGACTCTGCTGTCCCTGAGTCAGTCACTACTTTGAAAAGACTGGGGCTGGTGTGAAGCTCAGTCCCCACTGCCCTTCTAAACCAAGCTTTCTGGCATCCTATGCCAGTGGCTTTAAGTCTAGTTGGTTTCCCTGCCCAATAGCCCAAGGGTAGTAGAAGGCAGAACAGTGTGTGTGCATGTGTGTGTGTGTGTGTGTGTGTGTGTGTGTGTGTGTGTGTGTGTGTGTGTGTGTGTATCTCCACTTGCAAAGACCAAGCAGGTGCTTTAAAAACTAGAAGATCCCTCAGAACAAAGCCCTAGTCACTGGCCATGTTAGGGAATCTGCCTGGAGCTTGACACTCAGAAGGTCTTCTATACATTAACATAAACTTCAAGTCTTAAGTCATTCTTCTTTTACATAGGGAAATCACTGTGTCTTTTCCTGTCTTTCCTGGCAGCCTCCCTCTGGTTGGCATGGTTCTTAAGACAGACTTTCCAGCTCCAGTCTGGCATCTCCACCTTAGACTGAGCTGTTCCTGCAGGGGAGTCCTCGGCTTTTTTGGCAGCCCCCACGTGGCATCTCGCACTACTGGAAACCGTGGTTCTCCTCTGGCTGCAGCTACAGCTGCCACCTTAATCAACACACTGTTGTAGGTGGGAGCTGCAGGCCGAAGTCCCTTTTATTACACAGTGATGACTGCACTAACCTGACTGGATTCTTGCACGGGGGGGGGGGGGGGTGTCCCTTTATCTGACTTTCAATATAGCATTGGTTCAGACAAACGACCAATTCAGGGCTTCCATGGGGTCCTCTCCTAAGACTTAACTATATCCTCCCTAGTGTCCAAGATCCAGTGACCATAGACTCCTCCCTGGAGAAATAAAGCAACAACCCTCCACTTGTAACTGCCACTGTTCCACTGGTGGAATATCAGTGCTCAAACAGGGAAACAAGTAAGTGGTTCCCATGGCTTTGCATCAACACGTTTTCAGTGGTGTTTGATGTAACAACCTCACCTGCCACCTTCCTGCTTATGAGGCCGGTTTGCACAAACAACTGAAGCACTTATCTGCACTCCATATGCTTCAGCAACTATAATCTTCTCCAGTCCCCTTTCCATCCTCCTCCTTCCCACATTAGAGTCCTTAGCTTGGCCACAATAGATCATATCTAGTCTAGATTTCACCTTGTATTTTCTCTTCCTTTGTTTCTTAAGTCTTACCTATGAGCAGAATAAAATGGAATTTGATATTCACCTGTCTCCTGCTGATTTATTTCACATAACATGATTCCTTCAGGTTGCATCCAGTTGTAGCCAAAATGTTTTTTAAAGATTTTATTTATTTATTTATTAATGAGAAAGACAGGAAGAGAGAGAGAGAGAACCAGTCATCACTCTGATATATGTGCTGCCAGGAATTGAACTCAGGACCTCATGCTTGAGAGTCCAGTGCTTTATCCACTGTGCCACCTCCTGGGTCACAAGATGGTTTTTTGTTTGTTTGTTTGTTTGTTTCCTACCAGAGCTACTCATCTATGGCTTATGGTGGTATGGGGGATTGAACCTGGGACTTTGGAGCCTCAGGAATGAGTCTGTTTGCATAACCATTATGCTATGTACCCCCACCCAGCCAAAAACATATTGTCATTTCTTACAGTGAATAGTAATACATTGTGTATATATACTACAACGTCCTTAATCATTCCTCTGTCATTGGACGTTTACATTGTTTTCCATTTTAGCTATTACAAACAGTGCTGCTATGAACATAGAAGTGCATAGATTTCTTCGTAAATGTGTTTTCATTGATTTAACTTTGCTTTAGCATTAATAAAAATGGCCATTGTACCAAAAGCGATCTATGATTTCAATGCAATCCCTATCAAATTTTCAATGAAATTTTTCAAGGAAATTGAACAATTTGGCCAAAGATTTGTTTGTTTGTTCACCACTGCCCTCACCAGAGGTCTATGTCCCCATCCCCACCCCAATAGATAAGCACTATAGTTTCCCAGTCTTAGAAATATGTTGACATTTTGGGTTTTTTTCACTTTCATATACTCAGTTGTCTACATTCCATATTCCACATATGAGTGGAACCATTCCGTATTTGTCCTTCATCTCCTTATTTGCTTCACTAAGCATAATTTTCTCCAGTTATATCTACTTCATCCCAAAGGACACAATATCATATTTTTATTGCTAAGTAATACTCTGTTGAGTATATGTCCCATAACTTTTTTATCCAGTCATCTGTCAAATGGCATTTTGGCCATTTCCAGGTTTTCAGTATTCTGAACAAAGCCTCTGTCAACATGGGGGTGCATCTATTCCTTCGAATCAATGTTATTACATCTTTTGGGTATATGCATAGTGGTGAAATTGCTGGGTGATATGTCATTTCCATTTTTTATTTGTTTAAGAAATATCCATACTGTTCTCCACAGTGGTTGTACCAGTTTACATTCCCACTAGCAATGCAGTAGAGTTCCTCTGTCTCCACATCCTTTCCAACACATATCTTCTCTTGTTTTATTGTTGGAACCCATTCTCACAGCTGTGAAGAGGTACCACAATGTGGTTTTTATTCGCATTTCTCTAATGGTGAGTGAATTTGAGCATTTCCACATATGTCTGTGAGTCACGTGTATCTCTTCTAGATACATCTCTATCAACCCTTCCTCTAGATTCTGGTTGTCTATATTAAATAAAATAAATAATAAAGCCTACATGACAAGAAAAATTCTTTTTAAAAAACAGCATAGTGCTGGAATAAAATGAACACTTATGTTTTTTTTAATATATTTTATTTATTTATTGATGAGAAAGATAGGAGGAGAGAAAGAACCAGACATCACTCTGGTACATGTGCTGCCGGGGCTTGAACTCAGGACCACACGCTTGAGAGTCCAGCACTCTATCCACTGCACCACCTCCCGGACCACGAACACTTATGTTTTTTTATTATCTTTATTTTATTGGATAGAGACAGCCAGAAATAGAGAGGGAAAGGGGTGATAGAGAAGGAGAAAGACAGAGAGATGCATGCAGTCCTGCTTCACCACTTGCGAAGCTTTCCCCCTGTAGAATGGACGTTTGTATCAAAGGAGCAGAACTATGAGCCCACACAGATATACCCACCTAATTAAGATATGACAAAGCAGCCAAAACCATTCAATGGGATAAAGAAGTTCTCTTCAACAAATGGTGCTGGGAAAATTAGACAGCCACATGTAGAAATGTGAAACTAGACCATCACTTAACACCAGACACCAAAGTCAAATAAAAATGGATCAAAAATCTGGATATTAGACCAGAAACTACAAAATTTATAGAAGAAAACATCAGTGAAGCTTTGCAAGATTTTCATGCCAAAGATGTATTTGGAGACTCAACCACATGGGCACAAGAAATGAAAACAGGAGTAAATAAATTACATGAAACTAAAGAGCTTAAATATATCAAAAGCAAACTACACAAGGATAACCAGACAACCCAGTAAATAGAAGATATTTTCAAGTCACACATCATACAACTGACATCAAACATATATACAGAATTGGTACAGATCTACAAAAGAAACAAAAATAACCCAATAAAAAGTGGTCCAAAAAACTAAACAGATAGTTTTCAAAAATAGACAGTCCTCTTATTTATTTTTATTCATGATTTAATAATTATTAAAAAGATTGTAAGATAACAGGGGTATAATTCTATACATTTCCCACCACGAGAATCCCACGTCCCATCCCCTCCATTCTTTATCCCTCTGGGAGTATGGACCAAAATTCTTTATGGGGTGCAGAAGGTGGGAGGTCTGGCTTCTAGAATTGCTTCTCTGCTGGACATAGACATTGGCAGGTTGAGCCATACCCCGTGCCTGTCTCTATCTTTCCTTAGTGGGGTAGAGAACAAATAGTTTTCTAAACAAGAGACATATGAAGAAATGTTCCACTTCATTTATCATTAGAAAAATGCAAATTAAAACTATAGTGAGATACCATCTCACACCTGAGGGAATGGCTTTCATCAACAAATCAGGAAATGACAGATGTTGGTCATGTTATGAAGAAAAAGGAACTCAGCTACACTGCTGGTGGGAATATAAAGTGGTGCACATCCTTTGTAAGACTGTATGGAGAGTCCTCAAACAAATTAAAACAGAACTATCTTACGATTCAGCAATGCCACTCTTAGACATTTGTCCTTAGAACACTAAAACACTAATTCAAAGAGACACGTGCACAACTATGTTCATAGCTGCATTATTCACAATAGCCAAAGAATGGAAGCTTTGTAAATGCCTATGAACAGATGACTGGCTAAAGAAGTTATGGGATGTATGTTCCATGGAATACTGCCCTGCAATCAGAAGATGATGCTATGTCCTTTAAAACAAAATTAATGGAACTGGAGGTGATTGTGCTTGGCAAAGTAAGTAAAGAGATGAAAGGCAACTGCCAGATGGTTTCACTCATATGTATAATCTGCATATTTGATACACAAGAACTTGCAAAAAAAAAACAGAATCAAGCAAGCTGTTTGTGAGAACTATGATGGTTATTGTTGGGAGGCAGGAAGATGTGGGGAAACAGAACTTTGGTGGTGGGTGTGGTGTGGAACTACACACTACAATATTGTAATCTTATAAACTATTATTAATCACAAATAAAAACTGAAAAATTGAAAGTAGGGCACCAAAGTAAAAGCCCTGTGGTGAGCAGGAGGGTGGACATGCGGCTTCCTGGGCCGGCGGGGAGGTGGGGGTGGGTGGATAGGATGGGACACAATCTTTTGGTGATGGGAATAGTGTTTATGTACACACCTATTAAATTGTAGTAATATAAATCACTATTTAATTAATATGAGAGGAGGAAAATTGTATGTCTAACAAAGGGACTTTTCAAAGCTAACCCAATTACCAAATAATGTGATGATAACAGTAACTATCCATTGTCTTCTCGAACCCTAAGACAGCAAGAACCTCACATTTCCATTATAGAGCCTAAACTTCCCCCAGTCCTGGGACCCTAGGGTGGAGCCCACTTTCCCGTATGCTTCTCCCAATTCTTATCAAATAATATTGCATCCGCTGATTGCAACGTAATCAACGCAACGAGTGCCACCCCAGCATGCTTCACTTCAGACTGTGTCCAGAGACTTCAGGTGTGGAACGACAACCCTTCAGCTTCATCACTCGGTGAGACCTTTCCTTTCATAGTATTCTCTAATTCCATCCCAGGTGGTTCACTTCCTAACAAAGTCTCAAAACCTAGATATAGATTAGGTTCCAGGAGATAGAGCATATGTTCACAAGTATCCATAAACTAGGGCAAATATATACCTGAAAGCAGTAGTACACTAGAGCTTGCAGTGAGTACCTCCCAACACTTTATCTCCACTATTCCAACCTTTGGGTCCATGATTCTTCAACAATTTGTTTGGCTTTGTATGTTAACTCTCTTTCAGCCACCAGGTTCCAGGTGCCATCAGGATGCTGGCCAGGCTTCCCTGGACTGAAGACCCCACCAATGCGTCCTGGAGCTCTGCTTCCCCAGAGACTCACATTACTAGGGAAAGAGAGAGGCAGACTGGGAGTATGGATAGACCAATTAATGCCCATGTTCAGCGGGGAAACAATTACAGAAGCCAGACCTCCTACCTTCTGCAACCCACAAGACCCTGGGTCCATGCTCCCAAAGAGATAGAGAATGGGAAAGCTATTGGGGAGGGGATGGGAAATGGAAATTGGGTGGTGGGAATTGTGTGGAGTTGTACCCCCCATCCTATGATTTTGTTAATATCTCCTTTCTTAAATAAATTAATTAATTAAAAAACTGAAAAATTAACATTGGTTACAATATTATTAAATTTCAGTAGGGTCACACCTGTGTATATATGTATACACCACACCCACCACCAATGTTCCAGTGCATTAATGACCAAAAGGCTCCTCTCCTATTCCCTCTCTTCTCCCCATTTCTTCTGCTAACCTTCATAGTTTTCAGTCCATTTGCTTTAGGTAACTGTATTCCACATATGACTGAAACCACCTAGCAGCTGCCTTTCACTTCCTTAATTATATCACTTAGAAGTGATCCTTCTTTAAATATTCTCTTTATTTTGGATTGAGACAGAGAATTTTTTCTTTTTATTTATTTATTTAAAAAAGGAGACATTAACAAAACCATAGGATAAGAGGGGTACAACTCCACACAGTTCCCACCACCAGAACTCTGTATCCCATCCCCTCCCTTGATAGCTTTCCTATTCTTTATCGCTCTGGGAGTATGAACCCAAGGTTATTGTGGGATGCAGAAGGTTGAAGCAGAGCTCCAGGACACATTGGTGGGGTCGTCTGTCCAGGGAACTCTGGTCGGCATCATGCTAACATCTGGAAACTGGTGGCTGAAAAGAGAGTTAACATACAAAGCCAAACCAATTGTAGAACAATCATGGACCTAAAGGCTGGAATAGTGCAAATGAAGTGTTGAGGGGTACTCCATTTTGTAGATAGCTAGTAGACATATTTTAGTTATATTTCAAAAGGCCTGTGGCTATACCAGTTTTTTTTTTTCTCTGAGCCTGAAATCTGATATGCAGGTAAATCCAAGTTATTGTCTGGGGAGGTGAAGTCATGGCTGAAAAAGGGCCAGAAAACTGGATCAGGGAAGAGAGTAGCTCCCTAATATGAGAAAGGTGTGTAAATATTGTTGACTGTATACCCCATCGATTTGATTTGGTCTGGGGCCCATATTCAACTTAGGAGCCTATGTGACCTCTGCATCACTGTAGATCTGAGCTCACATTCTGTGGTCATGAGTAGGAACATTCCAAGCTGCCTCAATATCGACCTGTCTTCCTCAGGTGCTAGATAGAGTATGTTATCCAGCCTCCCTTCGGAGGGTGGAACATTCTCTACAGTTGTTGATTCAAGTTGAGGGCAAGGTCCTATGGGGGCCCACAAAGGGGTCTATTTTGTTGTTCCTGATAGAGATGACCGGTAACAATGGAGAGAGTGATTTATTCGAAGTCTAGGCCCATCAGAGACAGAGACTTTAAGAGGAAAGAGGGACATAGAGAGGGAGAAAGACACCTACAGTGCTCATGAAACTTCCTCCATGCAGATGGGGACTGGAGTCTTGAACCATTGTAACTCTCTGCATTGTAACATGTGCATTCAACTGGGTGCAACATGACCCAGCCCCTCACTTAGAATAATTACTTCCAGTTCTATCCATTTTGTTCCAAAAGACATATCATCTTTTTTAAAGATGCATTTGTTTTCTTTATTAATGAAAATGAAAACACTAGATCATAACCTGGCATATGTGGCACTACAGAAGTAGGATTTAAGCTAAGTCTAGGTCAATGAAATAAAGAAAAACTGCTTAATAATATAAACTTAAAACCTAGTTCTCTGAAGAATGAGATAATGCACTCATGACTCTCCTGAAATAGTAACTTCCTAAGATAGTCATAAAGATGTATTTTGTGGTATTTTATGGTCTATACTATCTTTTTTGAGCCAAAAGCTTATCCAAAACAGTAAATGTAATTGTCAACAATTTTTTTAGAGATTTAAAATTATTTGTACTTTTAAGTTGTGCTTAGTCTCACTTTTTTTAACTGAAGGTCAAACAAATAAAGTTAGGCATTGACAGGGTTAAATTGTCCTATCTTATAAGCAAACTTCTGCTGAGAATTTGACTTTGGCAAGTCAGAAGTTCACTTGCAGTGTTCTAAATCCCTTTTCTAAAGGGAGGGTCATACTGAATATATTCTTCCCACAACTAATTATTTTCTCTCGAACCAAATAGAAACTTCTCTGTAAGAGAACACCATATTTCCATCCAAAGTAATTATAAACACATTTTAAGGGTAAAGCAGATGTTGCTTTGTGTAAATGCAGATGTTTCTTTAAGTAACTGCACTTGGAATAACTCTAAATTTCATCTATACTCTTAAGTCCAGGAATACAATGACTGAAAATCCCACCAGAGTTTACATCTTTATAAGTTTAAATTCCATCAGAGAATAAATCTTTATATCATGTCATTTCAACTTCTATTGTTAATTTTATATCCCTTCCAATTCTAATATTTGGACTAATAATTTTATATGAAAAAGAATAACTGCTTTAATCTTAAGTAAATAAAACTCTGTGTCTGCTCACTGCTGGCTTATGGTGGTGCTGAGGATTGAACCTGGGACCTCATAGCCTCAAACATGAAAGTCTTTTGAATAACCACTATGCTGTCTCCGCAGCCCTCTCTGTCTTTCTGAATTAAAAAGTCAGCTCTTGAGTAGTGAAATCATGTATGTGAAAGGCCCCAGCTTAGCAAAATAAGTAAAGTTTATAAACCCCAATCTATTTTGTGTTCTCAAAACTATTAAGCAAAACAATATCATAAAAAATTCAGTGTCAAGCCTGCAAATATATTTTATGCAATATTATAATATTAAGGGTATAAACTAGACCTCAGTCCTAACACTTTCATCCCTGTCATATCCAAAGAGATCTTCAACGAATTCAGTATTTTTTGCATGGCATAAATGTTTTTCTTCACATAGCCTTCCAGTCCTTATCCTCCTCTTTAATCTCATTATGGCCTCTTCTACACTGGATATAAACAGAAAAGTCACTAAAGACAAGATCCAAAAGGCCAACAAAAATATAAAAATGCTTCAAGTCATTGATTGTAAGATAAATGCAAACAAAGACAACAATAGAATACCACTTCACTCCTGTTAGAATGTCATACATCAGAAGGGATAGTAACAACAACTGTTGGAGAGGTGGTGGGGACAGAGGAACCCTTTTGCACTATTGGTGGGAAGGTAAATTGATCCAACCCCTGTGGAGATCAGTCTGAATAACTCTCAAAAAGCTAGAAATGGGTGTATCCTATGACAGAGCAATTCCACTACTGGGGATATATATTAAGGAACTAAACACACCCATCCAAAAAGTGTGTATACCTATGTTCATGGCAGCACAGTTTGTAATATCCAAAACCTGGAAGCAGCCCAGGTGTCCAACAACAGATGAGTGGCTGAGCAAGTTGTGGTATATATACACAATGGAATACTACTCAGCTTTTAAGAATGATGAATTCCATTTCTTCACTTCATCTTGGATGGAGCTTGAAGGAATCATGGTATGTTTGATAATGTAAAAAGAGAAGGCTAAATATGGTATGATTTCATTCATGGACAGAAGTTCAGAAATGAGAGTAGATAGGGAAAACACAACGTAGAACTTGGACTGGGTTTGTTGTATCACACCAAAGTAAAGAGCTCTGGATGGGGGAAGACTTTCAGGTCCTGGTGCGTGATGATGGAGAAGGACCCAGGATGGAGGTGAGAGTATTTTGCAGAAAACTGGTGGCCATTTTATTTCTATTTTCCTTTTTTTTCCCTACAGATAGACATATGGAGAGAGAAGAGTTGGGGAGAAAGACACCTGCATTGTTTCATCACTCATGAAGCTTACCTTCTTCCCTGATAGACTGTGATAGGGGCTTGAGCCTTGGTCCTGTTCACTTGACCCAGTACACCACAGCCACACCCCAACTCCCCTGGAATTTGGTCTCAATCATGTCAGCCTACTTGAAATCCCACAAATCTTCTATTAATGCTAATGACACCAATTTTTGCAAACCTTGCTTTTTTATTTTTTTATAATTTTTATTTATAAAAAAGAAACACTGACAAAAACCATAGGATAAGAGGGGTACCACTCCACATAATTCCCACCACCAGAACTCTGTATCCCATCCCCTCCCTGATAGCTTCCCTATTCTTTATCCCTCTGGGAACATGGACCAAGGAACATTATGGGGTGCAGAAGGTGGTAAATCAATAAATGTTATTGATTAACCATTGCTTTATAATAGGATGAAATTTCAGGAGTACGGTTTCTTACCTCTTTTTTAAAATCTGTTATTTGTGATTTAATAATGATTTTAAGAGATTGGCAGGTAACATGGGACATAATTTCACACAGTTCCCACCAGAGTTCTGTGTCCCATCCCCCCCATTGGAAACTTCCCTATTCTTTTTTTTGGGGGGGGTAATAATGATTGACAATACTGTGGTATAAGAGGGCACAATTCCATATAATTCCCACCACCAGAGTGTCATATCCCCTCTCCTCCATTGGAAGTTTCCCTATTCTTTATTCCTCTGGGAGTATGGACCAAAGATCTGTATGGGGAGCAGAAGGTGGGAGATTTGACTTCTGTAATTGACACCATCTTCCCACCTGCATGTCAAAAATTAGTAAAGTCATGGACCCCTTGGAATATACCTAAAATAGATTCCCATGTCAAGCGGAGAAGCAATTACAGAAGCCAGACCTTCCACCTTCTGCTCCCCAGTTTCTTACCTCTTTATGTAATTAAGCCTTACCTAACCCACCACTAAATTTCTAATGCCATTTCATGTTCAAAAAGACCCAATTTATCATCTTCCATTCACTCTAATAATCACTTAATTTTTCATAGTTTAAGAGTTGTTTTTGCTGTGCTTTTCTAGTCTGGTAGCTTTGATTGTTTATAACCTATATATGAGAAAAATATCCAGTAACAGTCTTTTACTTCCTGAATTACTTCACTTAGTGTAATGACTTCAAGTTTTACTCATGGTGTCACAAAAGGCACAATCTATCTTTTTTAAAATAGTTTAATACTATTCTCTTGAATACCTATTCCATTGTTTCTTCATCTAGTCTTTCATCGATGGGCTTTTGGGTGAATCCATGTTTTGGTTACTGTGAATAATCCTGCTATGAACATAAGAGCACAAATGTCCTCTCAAATTAGGGCTTTCACATCCTTCAGGTAAATGCATAAAAGTAGTATTGCTGGTTCATATGGTAGTCCCATTTTTTATATGTTTAAAGAATCGCCATACATCTGACCAATAGTGTACAAAAGTTCCTCTTTCTCCACATCTTTGCAAAAACTTGCTAGTTCCAGGCCCTTTGATATAGAACAGTCTCTCACATATGAGATTATATCTCATTGCCATTTTGATTTGAATTTCCAGAATGTTAAGTTGTCTGGAGCAATTTTACATGCCTGAGGATGATATGTGTGTTTTTGGGGAAGAGTCTGTTTAGACTTATGGCCTACTTTAGTTAGGTTATTTGAGTTTTTGTTCAAGAGTTTTATATTCTTTTTTAATATTTTTATTTGTTATTGTTAGTTATTCTATATTGTTAATATCAATCCCTTGTTGGATATATCATGTACAAATATTATCTCCCAAAAGCATAAGTTACTAGGGTTTTTTTGTGCTAGTTGTTTTGTGCCACCTGCGCTTAACCCACTGCGCTATCACCTGACTCCCTCCAAACACATCTTAAGAACAAAGTCTCATAGTGTGTCACCTATGTTTTCCTTTCATCTATTTCATAGTTTCAGGTTGGAGACCAATGTCTATGTCATTTGGATTTAATTTTCAGTATGGTATTATATAGTGACCAAGTTTTATTATTTTCATATGTGACTATCCAGTTTCCAAGCACCACTTGATGAAGAGGTTTTCCTTTCTCCATTGACGTGTTTGGCTCCTTGTCATAAACTATGTGTAGGTTTGTCTCTGAATTCTTTATTCTAATTCATTGGTCTGTATGACTATGTTCTAACATCATAGTGTTTTAATGACTGTTACATTGTAGTATATGTTGAAAGTAAGGACAGAAAAGGAGAAGAAAGTATAATCGATGAAGCCATGTAGACCCCTGAAAAGAGAGAGAGAGAGACTGAAAGAGCAGGGAGAGAGCTACCATGACCATAACACAGGTTCATAAAAACTTCCAAGCCCTACCTTCACTTCCTTTCTAAGTCACACCTACACTTATTACCACTACCATTTCCTCAAACGTGATAGACTTTTATACATTGATTTTGTATCCTGACATTTTACTGCATGCCTCTAATTCATTTATTTTTCCCTTAAATAATTATTTCATTCTTTCTACTCACTTTTGACTTTATTTATTCTTTACTAGTTCCTTTTGATGTAAGATTAGATTGTTTATTTGATAATTTTATTTAATTGGGCTTATATTGAAAGGAAATTCCCTTCAATGCTGCTTTTGTGATAGTCTATAGAATCTGATAACACTGATGTAAGTGACATGGAGTCACAGTGGCTATCCTGGCTGTCTCGGCCACATGCCATTGTCACATATTTCCTGCCCCCCCCCCCAAATTGTGTCAGAAGCTCCAAGAGGTAGGACACTCAGTTGTCAAAGGTGAATTGACTGCCGCCAAGCTGGGAGTCACCCAACATCTCTTAACCACCAAGGCTGAAATGCAAATCAGCTTCTGTGTTCTGTCTTTTCTCAGAAATTTGCGATAATAATTTTAAAAAATAATAAAGTCTCCAAAATGAAAAAAAGAATCTGATAACACATCTCTTTATCTTCATTACAGACTTCTTTTTCATCTCTCCATTTATTTCTTTATTATGTTCAGAGCATATTGTTTAGTCTTAACAGGCTTGAGCTTTTTCCAATTTTCTTCTATAGGTTGACTTCTACTTTCATAAGTGTGTGATCAGAAAAAAATGCTTGATGTCATTTTGAGCTTCATACATTTAATATTTTGTTTTGTGTACCGATGTATTCATTCCTAGAGATTATATCATATGTACATGACAAAACATATATTCATCACCATGTGTCTGTTAAGTCCATCTGATCCTTGTTTTAACCTTCTATCCAGAGAGTCTCTTCATTGATGTAGATGGTGTGTTGAAAATTTCTATTACTGGTAGGTTCCTTTCTTTTATATATATATATTTATTTATTTTCCCTTTTGTTGCCCTTGTTAGTTTTTATTGTTGTTGTTATTGATCTCCTCATTGTTAGATAGGACAGAGAGAAATGGAGAGAGAAGGGGGGAAACAGAGGGGGGAGAGAAAGATAGACATCTGCAGACTGGCTTCACCACTTGTGAAGCGGCTCCCCTGCAGGTGGGGAGCCAGGGGCTCAAACTGGGATCCTTACTCCGGTCCCTGAGCTTTGCTATACATGTGCTTAACCCACTACACTATCGCATGACTACCGTTCCTTTCTTTTTCTTTTAAATTTTTATTTATAAAAAGGAAACACTGACAAAAAAAAAAACATAGGATAAGAGGGGTACAACTAAACATGATAGCTACCACAGGGACTCCATATCTGATCCCCTCCCCTGATAGCTTTCCTATGCTTTATCCCTCTAGGAGTATGGACCCAGGGTCATTATGGGGTACAGAAGGTAAAAGGTCTGGCTTCTGTAATTGCTTCCCCACTGAACATGGGCATTGACAGCTCAATTCATACTTCCAGCTTGTCCCTCTTGTTCCCTAGTGGGGTGGGGTTCTGGGGAAGCGGGGCTCCAGGACACATTGGTGGGGTCATCTGTCCAGGGAAGTCTGGTTGGCATCCTGTTAGCATCTGGAACCTGATGGCTGAAAAAAGAGTTAACATATAAAGCCAAACAAACTGTTGACTAATCATGAACCTAAGGGCTGAAATAGTTCATATGAAGAGTTGGGAGGTCTCCGTTTTGTAAATAGTTAGTAGACCTATTTTAGTTATGTTCCAAAGGGCCCATGACTATACTAGTTTTTTAAATATCTTTATTTGTTTATTGGATAGAGACAGCCAGAAATTGAGAGGCAAGGGAGTGGTAGAGATGGGGGAGAGAGACAGAGAGACAACTGCAACACTGCTTCACCACTTGCAAAGTTTTCCCCCTGCATGTGGGGACTGGGGGCTTGAACCCAGGTTCTTGCGCATTGTAATATGTGCGCTCAACCAGGTGCGCCACCACCCAGGCCCTTTTTTTTTTCCTGAGCCTGATATCTGATATCCAGGTGGATCCAAGTTATTGTCTTGGGAGATGTCATGGCTTGAAAAAGGACCAGAAAGCTAGATCAGGGAAGAGAGTAGCTCCCAAATATGAAAAAGTTGTATAAATATTGTTGACTGTAACCCCATTGATTTGCTCTGATCTGGGGCCCATATTCAGCTTAGGAGCCTATGTGGCCTCTGCATCCCTGTAGATCTGAGCTCATATGCTGTGGTCATGAGTAGGAACATTCCAAGCTGTCCCAATTTCAGGACCTATCTTCCTCAGGTGGTAGATAGAGTATGTTGTCCAGCCTCCCTTCGGAAGATGGAACATTCTCTACCTTTGTTGATCCACATTGAGGGCAAGGTTCTATGGGGGCCCACAAAGGGGCCTATTGAGTTGTTCCTGATAGATATGACCAGTAACAATGGAGAGAGGGATCTATTCGAGGTCTGAGCCTGTCATGTCTGTTTGGGAATCTCAGGACTCCCCGACTAGGGCCCCAGCTGATGGGGTGGCCTGATAGTGAATAAAGAGTCATTGTTAAAGTATCCCAGTCTCTTGCCCTTATTCAGCTTTTGCAGTCCTTACTTTAATAAGGTTAGCTTTGGAGTGAGTGAGGGAAGTATAATAGAATGTAGGTGAGGAGGTTATCTAAGTCTAAGTAGACACTATTTCATTAGGAACTTTATGGTGTCTTTTTCAGTCTTTCTAATTGCTTACTGCATATACAGACTCACTGCCGACTATTGTGTACTTTTGCTTTCAGATATATATTTTGCCCTAAGTTATGAATACGTGTGAACATATGCCTTATTTCATGGGACATGGTCTATATCTGGGTTTTGGGACTTTGTTAGGAAGGGAACCACCTGAAATGGAATTAAAGAATCCTATGGAAGGAAAGTTTTAACCCAGGTAATGAGGCTAAGGGGTTGACATTCCACGCCTGAAGTCTCTGGACACAGTGTGAAGTGAAGCATGCTAAGATGGTACCCATTGCATTGAATAGGCTGGGATCTGCAGATGCAGTATCAGTTGGTATGAATTGAGAGAAGCATGCAGGAAATTAAGCTCCACCCTAGAAGTTCCAGGACTGGGGGAAATTTGGGCTTTATAGATGATGTGGGAGGTTCCTGCTGTCTTAGGGTTAAAGAAAGCAATAGATAGTTATTGTTATAATCAAATTATTTGGCAATTGGGTTGACTTTGAAAATCCCATTTTTAGGATTTGCTGTATCATACATGACCTCACCATAATCTGTCCTTTGATTTTATATATATATATAAAAGTAGTGCCACTGGTTGCTCTCCTGGTCTAAACTTTAGGAGAGTCAACATTTCAAATACTTAGCCTATGGTCTGTGCATTAAAAATTTTGAGACATTCAATGAATTTTTCCACTCTCATATTAATTAAATAGTCATTTATATGACTACAGGTTAATAGGAGTGTACATAAACACCATTCGCATCACCACAAGACTATGTCCCATCCCATCCTACCCCCACCACCACCACCCAGTGAAGATTTTTACTTTGGTGCTGTACTCCAGTTATGTTACTTTCTATGTCTTCTTTTAAGTTTGTTAATATGTTTGTGTTCTGGGGTGGTACAGCAGTGTTTGTGTTCTCCCAGGTATTTCCTGTTTATATCCTGACCTCAACAGTTTGATCTCACCATGTATAGATATGCTGGAGTAGAGCTGGCAAAATAGCATATGTACCGAGTGTACTTATTTTGTCATAAGTGCGTTCCAGGTTCAAGTCTGGTTCCCACTATATTAAGGGAAGCTTCAGTTCTGTGACTTTCTCTCTGTATTTTTTACTTTATTTCTTTTTTATGACTTTTTTTATTTAAGAAAGGATTAATTAACAAAACCATAAGGTAGGAGGGGTACAACTCCACACAGTTCCCACCACCCAATCTCCATAACCCACCCCCTCCCCTGATAGCTTTCTCATTCTCTATCCCTCTGGGAGCATGGACCCAGGGTCATTGAGGGTTACAGAAGGTAGAAGGTCTGGCTTCTGTAATTGCTTCCCCGCTGAACATGGGAATTGACTGGTCGGTCCATACTCCCAGTCTGCCTCTCTCTTTCCCTAGTAGGGTGTGTCTCTTGGGAAGCTGAGCTCCAGGACACATTGGTGGGGTCTTCAATCCAGGGAAGCCTGGCCAGCATCCTGGTGGCATCTGGAACCTGGTGATTGAAAAGAGAGTTAACATACAAAGCCAAACAAATTGTTGAGTTTACTTTATTTCTATCTGAAAAAAAATCAGCCTGGAGCAGTGAAGCTCTGGTGATGACTGAAAAAACAAACAGGTATTAGGGGACATTTATATCAGATGTCTTTAAGTTTAGCTTTAATAACTAACTCAGTGCTTGAAAGACTTTATTTCCAGTAAGCTATATGAATATTCCTCAAATATAGATCCCTACTTTTATATGCTTTGGTGCATCTGAGTTTGGTGCATACATACTAATGCCAGTAAGATCACATTAATGGCTTCTCTCCTGCTCATCACATAGTAATCCACTTTGTCTCTTATTACCATATTTAGCTAAAAATCATGTTTATTTTTCCTCAAGATTGTTTTGACAATTCTAGGTGTTTTCTAGTTCCAGATAAAGGATTGTAATTTTTGTTCTATTCTTTTAAAGAAGTTTGGTGGAACATTGATGGATATCGCACTAAATTTGTATATGGTTCTGGGTAGAATATTCATTTTGATGATATTGATTCTGCCATTCCATGAGCATGGGATATTTTTCCATTTCTTGGTATCATTTTCTATTTCTTTGAATAGCAACTCATAGCTTTCAGTATACAAGTCTTTCATTTCTTTGGCTAGGTTTATTCTTAGATATTTTATTGATTTTGCTGCAACAGTGAATGGGAGTGATTTCTGGATATCCTCTTCTTCGGACTTAAAACTCCTGAGATTAAGCTTTAAAAAGGAGACAAAACATCTACACTGAAAATTATGGCATTGTTAAAAGAAATAGAGGAAGATCTACTGAAGAAATATATCCCATATTCTTCATGATTTAGAAAACAGAATATTGTCAACATGTCCATATTACCCAAGCAACTTGCAGATGCAGCACAATACTTATGAAAATACCAATGACATTTTTCAAGGAAGTAGACTAAACAATTCTAAAATTTGTGTGGGAGTATAAAAGACCATGAGAAACCAGGATTAATTTCTGCAAAACCTTGTTTTGTGGTCACCATGTGTGTAATAACTAGCATTGTGTTTCTAGAAAAGTCTTCTTTAAGTTGATCTTGATTAACAAACATTTCATAGGGCTTCTTTGTCTTTTAATTCCCTCCCTTATTTGCTTGCTGTTCTTTCCTATTTTATTGTGGTTTTGTTTCTAGTCTACTGCTATTCACCTAGCTGAGAACCTTTGTTCCTTTGCTTCCTCCTTTCCTGTAAGATTCCATTCAGTATTTCTTGTAAAGTGGGGTTGATTGTGGCAAATTCCTTTAGTTTTTGAATACTTGAGGATACCTTTATTTCTTCCTCATACTTGAAAGATAAGTTTGTAGGATACAAAATCCCCTCTCCTTTAGTGCCTTAAATATGTCACTCCACTCTCTCCTTGCTTCTACGGTTTGTGAAGAAAAATTAGATGAGAGTCTAATATTTTCCCTTTGTATGTAACTTCTTTCCTTTCTCTAGCAGCCTGCAAAATTTTCTCCCTGTTGAGTTCTGATAATTTTACAATAATGTACTTGCTGTTGATCATTTTGGATTTGTGAACCTGGGTGATCAATTTGCCTCCAAAACAGGTATGTTCTGAGGATTGCTTAGGTGAGGGAAATTTTCATCTAAAATTTCTCTGAAAATTACCTCTGGAGCTTTGACCCAGTCTACTTCCTCAGGTATCCCTATAACTCATATATTTGACCTTTTTATGGAGTCTGCAATTTCAGAGAATAATTTCATTCTTTCTAAACCTTTCTTCTCCCTCATCTTTGAACTGAAAGAGTGGGCTAATTGTGTCTTCTAGATTGGAAATTCTTTCTTCTGCATGTGTGAGTCTGTTTCTGTGGGGAACTGTGAGGCTGAGGTTGAGCATGATGAAATAGCTCCTATGAAATAGGTGCCTGGTGGTACAGCCGCCCCATCAGACCCCCCCCCTGCCTGGGGTCGAGCAGGGGGGGCCTCGGCCCCCAGGATTCTATCCCCCTATCAGACTCCCTTGCCCCACAAGGGCCCCACATTCTCTAAGCACAAAGGTTCATTTCCTTGTTCTCAAACCTTTTAGTCCACTTACTCAGCTACTAGAAGCCCCCTCACCTCTTCACTGTCTCCTGTTCTTCTGACCATGTATGGTCCAATTCCCCCTGCCCACGCAACGATCTCTCTCTCTCTCTCTCTCTCTCTCTCTCTCTCTCTCTCTCCTCTCTCCATCTCTCCCTCTCTCTCCCTCCTCACCCCATGCACTTCTTGATAATCTCACTTCCTCATCCCTTGAACCAGCTAGACCACCCACCCAGCAGTTACTGGGAAAACACTCGCGCTTCCTTAACCTCCTGGTGCCTTAACAAAATTAGGTATAAACAAACTGCTTCCCCTTACCACCCTTTAAAAACTCTGCTCTGGGGATGTCTACTGTAACCATTACTCTTCAACATAGTATTGGAAGTTCTTGCCATAGCAATCAGGCAAGAGAAAGAAATCAAAGGAATACAGATTGGAAGGGAAGAAGTCAAGCTCTCACTATTTGAAGATTATCTGATAGTATACATAGAAAAACCTAAAGAATCCAGCAGAAAACTACTGGAAGTTATTAGGCAATATAGCAAGGTATCAGGCTACAAAATCAATGTACAAAAATCAGTGGCATTCCTTTATGCAAACACTAAATCTAAAAAAGAAGACATCCAGAAATCACTCCCATTTACTGTTTCAACAAAATCAACCAAATACCTAGGAATAAAGTTGACCAAAGAAGTAAAAGATTATATACTGAAAACTATGGGTCGCTACTCAAGGAAATAGAAACTGATACCAAGAAATGGAAAGATATCCTATGCTCATGGATTGGAAGAATAAATATCATCAAAATGAATATTCTCCCCAGAGCCATATACAAATTTAATGCAATACCCATCAAAGTTCCACCAAGCTTCTTTAAGAGAATAGAACAAACACTACAACAATTTATCTGAAACATGAAAACACCTAGAATTGCCAAAACCATCTTAAGGAAAAGAAACAGAAATGGAGGCATCACACTCCCAGACCATAAACTATATTATAAAGCCATCATCATCAAAACAGCATGGTACTGGAACAAAAATAGGCACACAGACCAGTGGAACAGAATTAAAAGCCCAGAAATAAATCCCCACACCTATGGGCATCTAATCTTTGATAAGGGGGCCCAAAGAATTAAATGGAAGAAGGAGGCTCTCTTCAATAAATGGTGCTGGGAAAACTGGGTTGTAACATGCAGAAGAATGAAATTGAACCACTTTATCTCACCAGAAACAAAAATCAACTCCAAATGGATCAAAGACCTAGATGTCAGACCAGAAACAATCAAATACTTAGAGGAAAACATTGATAAAACAGTTTCCCCCCTACACCTCAAGGACATCTTTAATGAATCAAACCCAATTGCAAGGAAGACTAAAGCAGAAACAAACCAATGGGACTACATCAAATTGAAAAGCTTCTGCACATCCAAAGAAACTATTAAACAAACAAAGAGACCCCTCACAGAATGGGAGAAGATCTTCACATGCCATACATCAGACAAGAAACTAATCACCAAAATATATAAAGAGCTCAGCAAACTTACCACCAAAAAAGCAAATGACCCCATCCAAAAATGGGCAGAGGATATGAACAAAACATTCACTACAGAGGAGATCCAAAAGGCTAACAAGCATATGAAAAACTGCTCTAGGTCACTGATTGTCAGAGAAATGCAAATTAAGACAACATTAAGATACCACCTCACTCCTGTAAGAATGGCATACATCAAAAAGGACAGCAGCAACAAATGCTGGAGAGGCTGTGGGGACAGAGGAACCCTTCTGCACTACTGGTGGGAATGTAAATTGGTCCAGCCTCTGTGGAGAGCAGTCTGGAGAACTCTCACAAAGCTAGACATGGACCTTCCATATGACCCAGTAATTCCTCTCCTGGGGTTATACCCCAAGGACTCCATAACACCCAACCAAAAAGAGGTGTGTACTCCTATGTTCATAGCAGCATAATTCATAATAGCTAAAACCTGGAAGCAACCCAGGTGCCCAACAACAGATGAGTGGCTGAGAAATCTGTGGTATATATACACAGTGGAATACTATGAAGCTATCAAGAACAATGAACCCACCTTCTCTGACCCATCTTGGACAGGGCTAGAAGGAATTATGTTAAGTGAGCTAAGTCAGAAAGATAAAGATGAGTATGGGATGATCCCACTCATCAACAGAAGTTGAGTAAGAAGATCTGAAAGGGAAACTAAAAGCAGGACCTGACCAAATTGTAAGTAAGGCACCAAAGTAAAAACCCAGTGGTGAGGGGTAGACATGCAGCTTCCTGGGACAGTGGGAGGTGGGAGTGGGTGGGAGGGATGGGTCATACTCATTTGGTGGTGGGAATGCTGTTTATGTACACTCCTAGTAAAATGTAGTCATATACATCACTAGTTAATTAATACGAGAGGGAGAAAATTAATTGTATGTCTTGAAGTTTTTCAAAAAAACAAACTGAATCTTTTCTCAGTATATGCAGTGTAACTGATATGCAGACTCTCTCAAAAGCCTAGACCAAGTAGATCAGAAGCAACCAATAGCACAGCTATATACAAGATACTGGGTACTGTACAGCAAACCCTAACAAAAGGACTTTTCAAAGTTAACCCAATTACCAATTAATGTGATGATAACATTAACTATCGATTGTCTTTTTGAACCCTAAGACAGCAGGAACCTCACATCTCCACTATAGAGCCTCTACTTCCCCCAGTCCTGGAACCCTTGGATAGAGCCCACTTTCCTGTATGCCTCTCCCAATCCATATCAAATAATATTGCATCTGCTGATCACAACCTAACCAACACAACGATGGCCACCTCAACATGCTTCACTTCAGACTGTGTCCAGAGACTAGACGTGTGGAATGACAACCCTTCAGCTTCATTACTCGGGTGAGACCTTTCCTTTTATAGTATACTCTAATTCCATCTCAGGTGGTTCACTTTCTAACAAAGTCCCAAAACCTAGATATACACCAATTTCTGTGAGAGTGAGCATATGTTCACACGTATCCATAAACTACTGCAAAATATATACCTGAAAGCAAAAGTGCACTAGAGTTTGCAGTGAGTACCCCCCTAACACTTCCTCTCCACTATTCCAACCTTTGGGTCCATGATGGCTCAACAATTTGTTTGGCTTTGTATGTTAACTCTCTTTTCAGTCACCAGGTTCCAGATGTCATCAGGATGCCGACCAGGCTTCCCTGGACTGAAGACCCCACCAATTTGTCCTGGAGCTCCGCTTCCCCAGAGACCCACCCTACTGGGGAGAGAGAGAGGCAGACTGGGAGTATGGACTGGCAAGTCAACGCCCATGTTCAGCGGGGAAGCAATTACAGAAGCCAGACCTTCTACCTTCTGCAACCCACAATGACCCTGGGTCCATGCTCCCAGAGGGATAGAGAATGGGAAAGTTATCAGGGGAGGGGGTGGGGTATGGAGAATGGGTGGAGGGAATTGTGTGGAATTGTACCCCTCCTACCCTATGGTTTTGTTAATTAATACTTTCTTAAATAAAAAAATAGAACGAACAAAATAAATAAATAAATAAATAAGTAAATAAAAACTCTGCTCTGCTACTGAGTAAACAGACTATTCACCGCCTTAGTCTCCTGGAGTGATCTTTGGTCTCCTCCCTTGCCTCCGGTCACAAAGGTATCCAAGTGTACCTAGCCCTGCTGCCTCAGGTCATATTCTTGCTGGCGCCCACCTCCAGTGGCCAATGGAACGGTCATGCCAGAGAGTCAATACCCGAAATATGCTCCCCACGAAAGCCTGACATATTTCATAAGCTTTATACCTGAGCAGCTCTGTTTGAAATTTTTCCTCTATGCCGCTTAACTGCTTAGTGAACTCTTCTTTGAGATCTTCTTTCATGCTTTGTAGCTTTTTTTTAATTATTTATTTAAGAAAGGAGACATTAACAAAACCGTAGGATAGGAGGGGTACAATTCCACACAATTCCCACCACCTGATCTCCATATCCCATCCCCTCCCCTGATAGCTTTCCCATTCTCTATCCCTCTGGGAGCATGGACCCAGGGTCGTTATGGGTTGCAGAAGGTAGAAGGTCTGGCTTCTGTAATTGCTTCCCCACTGAACATGGGCATTGACTGGTTAATCCATACTCCCAGCCTGCCTCTCTCTTTCCCTAGTAGGGTGGGGCTCTGGGGAAGCTGAGCTCCAGGACACATTAATGGGGTCGTCAGTCCAGGGAAGTCTGGTCGGCATCCTTCTGGCATCTGGAACCTGGTGGATGAAAAGACAGTTAACATACAAAGCCAAACAAATTGTTGAACAATTATGGACCTAAAGACTGGAATAGTGCACATGAAGTGTTGGGGGTACTCATTGCAAACTCTTGTGTACTTCTGCTTTCAGGTATATATTTTACCCTAGTTTATGGATACGTGTGAACATATGCTCTATCTCAGGGGACATGGTCTATATCTAGGTTTTGGGACTTTGTTAGGAAGTGAACCACCTGGAATGGAATTAGAGAATACTATGAAAGGAAAGGTCTCACATGAGTAATAAAGCTGAAGTATTGTCATTCCACACCTTAAGTCTCTGGACACAGTCTGAAGTGAAGCATGCTGAGGTGGCACTCGTTTCATTGATTAGGTTGCTATCAGCGGGTGCAATATGCATTGAGAAAAGCACGCAGGAAAGTAGGCCCCACCCTAAGGTTCCAGGACTGGGCAAAATATAGGCTCTATTGTGGAATTGTGAGGTTCCTGCTGTCTTAGGGTTCAAGAAGACAATGCATAGTTATTATTATCATCACATTATTTGGTAATTGGGTTAACTTTGAAAAGTCACTTTGTTAGGGTTTGCTGTATAATACCCAGCATCTTGTATATAGCTGTGCCACCATTTGCTTCTGTTCTCCCTGGTCTAGGTTTTTGAGAGAGTCAACATATCAAAGACTCAGCCTATGTATTAAAAAGACTCAGTCTGTGTTTTAAAAAATTCAAGACATACAATCAATTTTTCCCTCTCATATTAATTAAACAGTGATTTATTTGACTGCACTTTAATGGAAGTGTACATAAACACCATTCCCACCACCAAAAGACTGTGTCCCATTCCACCCACCCACCCACCCCAACCCCACCACCCCGGGAAGCCGAGTGTCCACCCTCCTCCTCACCACAGGGTTTTTACTTTGGTGCCCTGCTCTCAATTTAGTCAGATCCTGCTTTTAGTTTCCCTTTCTGTTCTTCTTTCTCAACTTCTGTTGATGAGTGGGATCATCCCATACTCATCTTTATCTTTCTGACTTAGCTCACTTAACATAATTCTTTCTAGCTCCATCCAAGATGGGTCAGAGAAGGTGGGTTCATTATTCCTAATAGCTGCATAGTATTCCATTGTGTATATATACCACAGCTTTCTCAGCCACTCATCTGTTGTTGGGCACCTGGGTTGCTTACAGATTTTAGCTATTATGAATTGTGCTGCTATGAACATAGATGTACACACATCTTTTTGATTGGGCATTATGGAATCCTTGCGGTATATCCCCAGGAGAGGAATTACTGGGTCATATGGAAGGTCCATGTCTAGCTTTGTGAGAGTTCTCCAGACTGCTCTCCACAGAGGCTGGACCAATTTACATTCCCACCAGCAGTGCAGAAGGGTTCCTCTGTCCCCACAGCCTCGCCAGCATTTGTTGCTGCTGTCCTTTTTGATGTATGCCATTTTCACAAGAGTGAGGTGGTATCTCAGTGTTGTGTTTATTTGCATTTCTCTGACAATCAGCTACCTGGAGCAGTTTTTTATATGTTTGTTAGCCTTTTGGATCTCCTCTGAAGTGAATGTTTTGTTCATATCCTCTGCCCATTTTTGGATGGGGTCATTTGCTTTTTTGGTGCTAAGTTTGCTGAGCTCTTTGTATATTTTAGTGATTAGTCTCTTGTCTGATGTATGACATGTGAAGATCTTCTCCCATTCTGTGAGTGGTCTCTTTGTTTGGGTGATAGTTTCTTTAGCTGTGCAGAAGCTTTTCAATTTGATGTAGTCCCATTGGTTTGTTTCTGCTTTAGTCTTTCTTGCAATTATGTTGTTTTCGACTTGTTATGTTGTTTTCACCAGGCTGGCTTCACAGGAGGGTAACAGATGACCAGGGACTCATGGTTGAGCTGTAGGCAGTATCTCTTTATTCATGCAGGACACAGCACAATCTAAGACGAGCTAAGCTAAACTCAAGGTACAGTACTCTAAAACTCACAATGCTGTCTTTATATATACTTCCCAAGTAGGGTGGAAACAGGATGTGACATAGAGAGGGTGGAGAGAAAAGTGACTGGTGAAAATCAGAGTGTGACAAAGAGGGGGCAGAGCAGGCGAGAATCCTATCACTGAACCACAAATGCCCTGGAGGGAGGGTGGAACTTGTTAACAGTGGTTATGTAAATAGAATGAAGTGGTTATGTAAATAGAATAGTGTTAAGCAGGGGGGACTTAAACCAAATGAAACAGAAGGGGTCTCATGCATACCAACACAATTAGGTTTTTTCCATCAAAGATGTCCTTGAGGTTTAGATGGGAAAGTGTTACACCAATGTTTTCCTCTAAGTATTTGATAGTTTCTGCTCGAACATCCAGGTCCTTGAATCATTTGGAGTTGATTTTTGTTTCTGGTGAGATAAGGTGGTTCAATTTCATTCTTCTGCATGTTTCAACCCAGTTTTCCCAGCATCATTTATTGAAGAGAGTCTCCTTCTTCCATTTAATACTTTGGGCTCCCTTATCAAAGATTAGATGTCCGTAGTTGTGGGGGTTTATTTCTGGGCTTTCAATTCTGTTCCACTGGTCTGTGTGCCAATTTTTGTTCCAGTACCATGCTGTTTTGATGATGATAGCTTTATAATATAGTTTGAGATCTGGGAGTGTGATGCCTCCATTTCTGTTTCTTTTCCTCAAAATGGTTTTGGCAATTCTAGGCGTTTTCTGGTTCCAGATAAATGATTGTAGTTTTTGTTCTATTCTCTTAAAAATGCTTGGTGGAACTTTGATGGGTATCGCATTAACTTTGTATATGGTTCTGGGAAGAATGCTTTGTAGCTTTTTATCAAATTTCAAAGTAAAATGCTCTTTCAACTCTTGCTTATATCCTTGTAGAGTTCTCACAAGCTTTCTGTAGTCTGTCTCTGATGGACTCTCTGAATCTGGAATTTCTTGGATTTCGTCTGATTTGCTTCTCTCTGTCATATTGTTTAAATTTCTACCTCTTTGCTTTCCATATATGGTGTTGGTAATTTTTGGCCAGCAGGTGGTGCTGTTGTGGTCTTTGCTTTCAATTTATTTGAATCTGTGGCTGTAGGTGTGGGGAGGGGAGTTTTGGGCTATCTTGTGGGCTGAGTTTTGTCTTTGTCTTAAACTCAGACTGGGAAAAAACAAAAGCTACCACGCACAAAAAAAAGAATAAATAGTAAAAAAAAACCCTGAGTCAAAGGTTGAGAGGTTTTAAGCTTCAATTTCTTTTCTTCTGGGAAGTATGATAACTGTATTACTGTCCTAGATGGTGCGGGTTGGTGCTGAGCGCTGTCCACCCAGAGCTCTTGTCTCCCAACCCACACCTGTTTCCCCAGCCATGCACGCTGGCACCCACCTGAGGCTGTGGATTTTTTTCCCCCGCTATAGATTATGTGTCCAATTCGATGCTTGTTGTGTACAACAGTTGTATCAGGGAAAGTGAAGGTCCGTTTGCCACTACTCCATAAACCACTCCTCCCAGAAGTCCTCACCTACTTCTTATTTCACTTCCCTCAATTACTCTAAACCTAGCCTTGTCAGATAAATTAAGGACTACAAAAACTGGATAAGGGCAAGAGACCAGCAAACTTTAATTATAGCCTTTTGGTCGCTACCAGGACACACCATCATATGGAGCTCTAGTCAAGGAATCCTGGGATTCTCATGCAGATATGATGGGCCTAGACCTCTAGCAGATCCCTCTCTCCACCATCACTGGTCATCTCTATCAGGAACAACATCATAACCCCTTTTGAGGGCCTCTACAGGACCTTTCCCTCAGTGTAGAACAACAATGGTAAAAACTGCCTCACTCTCTGAAGAGAGGCTAGGTCAACATACTCTACCACTTGAGGAAAACTGACCCTGAAATGAATGTAGCCTAGAATGTTCCTAGCTATAACCATAGAATGCAAGTCTGACAGGGATACAGAGGCTGTAGAGGCTCATGTACTAAGTATGAATAGACATGGATCCTAGGTCAGATCAATGGGGTTTATACTTAGCAATACGTATATATTTTTCCCATACTTGGTAGCTACTCTCTGCCATGATACAGCTTTCTAGTCCTAGTCCCACTTCTGACACCATCTTCCTAGACAATACTTTCAGCCCACCTGCATGTTAGCTATCGGGCTCAGTTAAAAATCAGTGAAGTCATAGGCCCCTTGGAATATACCAAAAATAGACTTCCTAGCTTCTTCCAACATAAAGATCCCAAATTTCATCTGCTATATTCTTACCTTTAGGTTCTGGTCACTAAACAATTTGTTCTGCTTTATATCTTAATGCTTTTCAGCCACCAATTTGTTTTTTTTTAATTTTTTTATTTATAAAAAGGAAACATTGACAAAACCATAGGGTGGGATTCTGGGGAAGCAGAGCTCCAGGACACATTGGTGGGGTTGTCTGTCCAGGGAAGTCTGGTTGGCATCATGTTAGCATCTGGAACCTGGAGGTTGAAAAGAGAGTTAACATACAAAGCCAAACAAGTTGTTGACCAATCATGGACCTAAAGGCTGGAATAGTGCAGATGAAGAGTTGGAGGGTCTCCATTTTATAGATAGCTAGTAGGCGTATTTTAGTTATATTCCAAAGGGTCTGTCAGCCACCAATTTGTAGATACTACCATGACACCATCCTGACTTCCCTAGACAGATGACCTCACCAATGTGTCCTGGAACCCTACTTCCTCAGAGTTGAACCCCACTAAGGAAAGATAGCAATAGGCTAGGAATATGAATTGACCTGCCCATGTCCAGTGGAGAAGCAATTCCAGAAGCCAGACCTCCCACCTTTGGCACCCCATAGAGATCTTTGGTCCATACTCCTAGAGGGATAAAGAATAGGGAACCTTCCAGTGGAGGGGATGGTATGTGAAACTCTGGTGGTGGGAACTGTGTGGAATTGTACCCCTCTTATCCCACAATTTTGTCGATCATTACTAAATCACTAATATAAAAATATACATGATGAACAAGTAGCATTTATCCCAGGGATGCAAGGCTAGGGCAATACAGGTAAATTAGTAAGTGTAATCCAAAAGGAAACAACAAGAAGAAATCCAAAAGCCAAATAATTATAGATTATAATATATAATATAGAGAGATACAAATAAATTCTAACAAGTTTCAACATCCTTTGCTAGTCAAAACATTTAAAAGAATGGGAATCAATGGAAAATTCCTCAAAATTGGTCAAGCCTATGAACAGCAAACCTACAGCCAACATCATATTCAGTACCAAGATACTTAAAGATACTTTTGATCAGGCTCAAGACAGGGCTGTCTATTGTCACTATTACTATTCAACATGGTCTTGGAAATCTGAGCCATAGAAATTAGACAAAAGAAAGGAATTAAAGGAACACAAATTGAAAGAAAAGTTAAACTGTCACTATTTCAAGTGATATTATAGTAGTCATAGAAAATACAAAAAAAAATACAGTAGAAAAACTCCTGGAAATTATTAAGGAGTATAGTATGATGGCGAGTTACAAAACTAATAAGCAAAAATCAGTGACATTCCTCTATGCAAACAATAAGGTAGAAGAAGAAATATGGAAATCAATCCTAAAACTATGGCAGCAAAAACAAGTATCTAGGAATAAACATAATAAAGAAGATAAAATATTTGTAAATGGAAAATTGTAAGTCACTATTCAAAGAACTAGAAAGAGATACAAAAGAAATGGAAGGCTATCCCATGATCATGAATTGGAAGAATTAACATCATCAAAAATGACCATCATACCCAGAGGCATATCTATATTTAATGCTATCCCTATCAAGGTACCACCAAATAAAGCTACAAGTTTACCTTGAACCACAAAATACTAAGCACTACCAAAGCAATCTTGAGAAAGAAAAAAAAGAACAAGCTTAGAGGCATCACACTTTGTGACATCAAATTACACTACAAAGCTACTATAATCAGAACTTCCGGGAGGTGTGGTTTATGGAGTAGCTGCAATCAGACCTTCACTCTCCCCGTTACAACTATTGTACACAACCAGAGATTGAATTGGACGCATAATCTACAGCTGGAAAAAAAAATCCGCAGCCTCAGTCCTTGTACCTTTAAGATATGCCCATACTTCTTGGAATTCCTTCTCTATGATTCCTTACCACCATACCAACTTTGTCGACTTCAACCAAATACCTACTGGTGCTGCCAACCCACATTATGCTGCTATTGAAATCCTACTGTGGACTGCAACCAGAGATACCAACCTGAGAAGTCAACCTCACAACTTTTCAAATATGGAAAGACCTTTCCTAACACATGGGACTACCTGCATCCAAGTTAGATGGCACGTCATTTAAGTAAGTTACAGATACCAGATTAGGCTAGGGTTTAGGGTACTTGATACAGGTGTATGCGTATCCATAAACAAGGAGCAACCATATAACTCAAAGTCAGTGTGCTCAATAATGGTTGAAGTGCCTAAAGAAGGAATCATAAATTCTGTAGTTGATTGGATTTAGACCAAATTAGCAGGACAACCTAGCAGAAAGGCCCAAAGAAGACAGATCCCCAAAACTTGACTCTGATTGGGGTCAATAAATGATACTCAATGCCTAAACAACTGAGAGAATATCTAAGATAATCAGATAAAGAAAAGACTACAAAAGTTGGATGAGAGCAAGAGTCTGGCCCAGTTAATAATGGCCTGTTTGACCAATATCATACAACCTGATCATCTGGGGCACTAGTTAGGGAATCCTTGGATTCTCAAAAACATATGATGGGCCTTGACCTCTAAAGGTTCCCTCTCTCCACCACCACTGGTTGCTTGCATAAGGAACAGTGTCTTGTGGGCCTTCCCTGGACCTCAGCTCTACCATAAAATAATGACAGTAGGGATAGCCCCAGTCTCTGAAGGGAGGCTGGAGGTATCCTTCCCTGCCACTAGAAAAAGACTGGTCCTGAAATGAGTGCAGCCTGCAATATTCCTCAGATGTGACCATGAGCTAGCTATAAGCTCAAACCAATAGGGACTTAGAGGTTACACAGGCTCTGGCACTAAATATAAATGTGTATTTACATATGGGCCCTAGGAGCAGGTGGATGGAGGTAAATAGTTAATTTTAGCCACAGACTTTTTTTGTATAAGAAAGGGATTACTTTTTATAAATAAAATTTTTTTAAAAGAATGGGAGCTACTCCCTGCCCTAATCCAGCTTTCTAGCCCTTTTCTCTACTCTGACACCATTCTCTCAGACAATATCCTCATCCAACTTCAGGCTAGCTACCAAACTCAAGCAAAACTACTATAGTTGTATGCCCCCAGGAACATGCCTAAAATGGTTCTCCTAGCTTTCTTCTACCCTAAAATCCCAATCTCATCTGCTCAAATCCTACTCTTTGGTTCCTGTTCATTAACCATTTTGTCTCAACTTAGGTCATGCCATCTTCCAGACACCAAGTTACAGATGCTACCATGACTCCACCATGACTTCTCTGGGCAGACAACCTCACCAATGTGTCCTGGACCCTCACATCTCCAGAGCTCTGGTCCACTAGGGAAAGATAGAACTAGGCTGGGGGGTATGGATCAAACTGTCAAAGCTCAATGCTCAGCGGAGAAGCAGCTACAGAAGCCAGAACTCCTACCTTCCGTTCTCCATAAACAACCTTGATCCATACTCCCAGATGGAGAGAAGTGAAAGGATGAAGATAAGAGGACTCTGCACTCCAGCTCCATCAACACCCAGAGAGAGAAAGAAGAAAAAGGAGAGGGTCATATGGAGGTAGCTATGATGTTATAAGTGGCTTGGAGGGGAAGAGAGGATTAAATCAGAAAAAGAAGGGGCAACTATGTATAAATGTCGCGTCCACCCTTGCCTGCAAGGATCACGCAACGCCGAGTTCTTCTTCAAGCAGTTTATTTGGGAACCTTGAACAGCAAAAAGCCCCGCTATAACCTAACCTCCAACTTATATACTCATGGGTCAGCCAATCCCAAGGGCACACGTGGCAGCTGCGGGAACAAGCGCGCTGTCAGTCTCACACCATTTATGGAGTTGTTTACTTCTCCCTGTGGTCTGGAGGGTAGAGGAGGCTGGCGCCATCTTGGGGCACGGCACATGGCTCTCCACAGTTCCCCCTTTTTGTTTTAACAACGCAGCAGGTGAGTGTAGAGGTCCAATCCCAGAAAGTAGGGGATATTGTCATAGTCCTCGCCTAAGCAATCAAGCTTCGCCAGTGTTAGACCCATCCCGTGCCGTTTTGTTCTGGGGCAGGAGATAAGGAAATTATGGGGTTAGGGAGCGGCACAACCTGCATGCATTGGACGTGCACTCCTTGAGACGGCATTACGCCCTCAAGTGCAGTGCTTTGCCTCGCACCCTGAGCGTTTCATATCAGGCTTTTAAGGCCGCCAGCCAAGCCTGGGGGGAGTGGCCATCCTCGATTGCTGTGAAGGCCTGTGCAATCAGCGCGACTTCACGCCTCTGTGTGATCCTAATTTTGCAAATACATCACAGGCCCATCAGGGAGGCGAGAACCAAGAGCACAGTTAAGCATCCCAAGCCCGCCCACTCTTTCAAACTGTCCATTGCTTGATTGATCAAGGAGGTCAACCCCGCTGCCATGGAAGCATCCACCCGTGTTGAGTTGACTGCCACGATGGTGCTTCACAGTTGTCGCATCAGGGTATCGAAACTCCCAGACCAGTTTCCTAAGAGCCCGGCATCATGCCGTATTGGCATTGGCCTTGGAAACACGGACAGGATTCCCCAGCGAGGCTCCGTCAACACCGGCATCACCACCGCAGTCATCAGGAGCATCTGGTGTATTCTTTGGTGGTGGGGCATCTTGGACCTTTCTCACCAGTCGTTCGGGTACCCACACCGGATCTGGTTTGTCCTGTGGAAAAACACAAACAGAGCCTCGTGCCCATGTTAGCACGGGATCAGGCCCATGCCATGTGCCTGTTAATATGTCCTTCCATTTTACCATGCCTCTCTGTGGGCCATGGGGCATATGATGTCTTTCCGCCGCAGAGTGGCCATTAATATCCAAATTTAAAAAATTAAGTGTAAATAAGGCTAGGGATAGTCTTTCCTTAGGGGTGCGCCGTGGCCTATTCCCCCTTTTTGTTTTAACAGACATTCCTTGAGGGTGCGATGAGCACGTTCCACAATGCCTTGACCCTGAGGATTATAGGGCAGGTCATGGGTTAAGCGGACTCCCATTTGCTGGCAGAAGGAGACAAAAGACCGAGCAGTGTAGGCAGGGCCATTGTCTGTTTTCAAAATTTGATGCATACCCCATGCAGCCCATGCCTCTAGGCAATGGGTGATCACATTGCGAGCCTTTTCGCCACTCAATGGGGTGGCCATGATAACACCAGAGCAGGTGTCTACAGAGACATGTAGATACTTCAGCGTGCCAAATTCAGGAAAGTGCGTGACATCCATTTGCCATAGGACGCCAGGGCGTAAGCCCCAAGGGTTAATTCCAACGCTTGGTGGATGCTGGAAAGTCACACACTGAGGGCAACCCAGAACCACCTGACGAGCGTCCGCACGGGGCAAATTAAATTTTTTCTGTAGGGTTTTAGCATTTACATGAAAAAGTTCATGAAAACGTCTGGCCCGTTCCATTGCTGGAGCCATCAAGAGGACATCCTGTCTTGCCAATTTATCTACAATGTTATTACCCTCGCTCAGGGGGCCAGGCAATCCAGAGTGTGCTCGAATGTGTTGAATATAAAAGCGCTGTGTGCGGTGCCAAATCAGATCTTGTAGTTCTTTTAACAGCGCACACACCGTGCTGGATCTTTTTATAGGTCCAGCGGCCTCTAGAACCTTGACTGCATTAACCACATAAGCAGAGTCAGATATCAAATTAAAGGGAAAATGGCATCTCTTAAAGACTTCAATCACAATTTGCAACTCCACTATTTGAGGAGAGCCTGGTTGAAAATGACACCTAACTGGTTCTTGGTGTTCTATTACGTAAGCTCCACATCCTGTCTTAGAGCCATCTGTGAAAATGTTAGGCACTGAAGACAGAGGCCTCACTGCAGTAATCTTAGGGAAAATCACGGGGTGCTCCTTAAAGAAGCTCACGAGAGGATGTTTGGGATAGTGATTATCAATTTCTCCGGGAAAGCCGCATCTCAAGACGGCCCACTCATCCAAAGCTCCACACAGGGTCTGTACCTGGTAGCTAGAATAAGGAACCACTAATGTGGTTTGTAAGATGCCAAAAAAATGTATACATTGCTGAATCCCGGTCAGGGCCAGATCTGCCACTGCTGAAGGATAATACTGTATGGATTTAGCAGGAGAAATTCTTGAATGAATCCAAAGCAATGGACCCTCTTGCCACAGCAGCCCCATGGGCTGTGACAAGGTAGCTAAAATGCATAAAGTCAGGGGCTTGTTGGCATCCCAACGTTTCAAGAAGGCTCCCTGAAGGGATCTTTCTACGTTCTCTAGGACCAGCCTAGCCTCTGGCGTCAATACTCTTGTGGAGTTCAGGGCGGAATCCCCTATCAAGACATCATACAGGGGTTTCAGCTCATGATTTGGAAGCTTTAAGTAACTCCTCACCCAATTAATATTCCCTAACACTTTTTGAAAGTCATTCAGAGTACGTAAGCCATCCTTCCTCAATTCCAGCTTCTGGGGCACTACCTCCATAGGTTTAATGCATGCTCCTAAGTAGTTTACCACCTCACCTCTCTGCACCTTTTCAGGGGCAATATACAGCCCTTTTCCTCTTAAAATCTGAACTAATTCCTCATACGCTTGATCAAGTAAGGTTTCAATTTTTTCAGCAAGTAGAATATCATCCATATAATGAATACATTTTAAGGTAGGATATTTCTTCCTGAGGGGAGCAATCGTCTCACTAACAAACAGCTGGCACATGGTTGGACTATTCGCCATACCCTGGGGCAGCACAACCCATTCGAATCTCTGGTCGGGTTCTTCATGATTGCAGGATGGTACGGTAAAGGCGAATCTTTCCATGTCCCTCTCACTTAATGGGATAGAGAAAAAACAATCCTTGATATCTATGACTATTATGGGCCATCTCTCAGGCAGGGCCGTTAGCAATGGAAGCCCCTGCTGTACTGGCCCCATGATCTGCATTTGGCGGTTGATTGCCCGCAGATCATGTAACAGTCTCCATTTTCCTGACTTTTTCTTAATCACAAATATAGGAGTATTCCAGGGGGACACAGAAGGTTTGATATGTTTCAAGGCAAGTTGCCCCGCAACCAGCTCTCTGGTCGCGGCTAATTTTTCAGAGGAAAGAGGCCACTGAGGAACCCACACTGGATCCTCTGTTTTCCAAGAGATGGGAATACCTGTGTCCGCAGTGGCCCCTAGGAAAAACCCAGACCTGATTTTCCTGAATGCGGTCGAGCTGCAACAGGGGACTTGCGTCCCTGTAGGTGCTTCCCCAGGCCAAAGCCAGGGACACAACCCATTCTTTTCATCTGAGTTTGAGCTGCCATGGAGTATTCATTACTTAATTTAAAATCCATCTCTTTAAGCAAGTCCCTCCCCCATAACGAGATGGGTAGCTCCAAAACATACGGCTGCATCAAGCCACAATGGCCTTCCTTATCTTTCCATTTTAGCTGTCTAGCACTCATGTCTGGAGTCCTTGCATAACCCAGGCCTTGCAGGGTTTGAGAGGAAGTTTGCACAGGCCATCCTGTTGGCCAGTCTTTGGCGGCCACAATACTTCTGTCAGCCCCAGTATCAAGAAGCCCCTGAATGTTTTTTCCTTCAACTTCTAATACCATCAATGGTCTTTGTTCTAAATCCAGAGATAGGAATGTCAAGTCTGTGCCGGAGGAGCCAAAACCTCGACCCCCCCGTTCAACTGTCTTAGCCACGAAGTGATCATGTAGACTGGGTAAGATAAGCAATTGGGCGATCTTGTCTCCCGGGGAAATGGCTACAATTCCCCGGGGGGAGGACACCATAATCTTAACAACCCCGGTGAAGTCGGAGTCTATAACCCCAGGGTGAATAAGAAGTCCTCGCAATGCTGAAGAGGATCTGCCCAAAAGTAAGCCTACTGTGCCTGGCTCGAGGGGTCCTGTAAAGTCGGTTGTTACAAGCTGGACCCCCATCTGAGGAGTTAAGACGAGTCGGGAGGTGGAACAGAGGTCCAATCCTGCTGAGCCCGCAGTGGCTCTCCGTGGTTCCCCGGAGGGCGAAAGCTGGGCCACCTTTCCTGACTGATCTCCCTGTCCCGACTCTCTACTGCCCCATATATTTGTGGGCCCTGGGGTCGGGGGCCCCTCTGGCCGTTTTTTGGACAGGCTCCTCCATATCCCTGACTCAGGGGTTGTCCGTTAATGTCCTTAACGGAGCGGCATTCATTAGCCCAATGGTTCCCCTTTTTACATCTAGGGCAGAGGCCGGGCTGTCTCATTCTAGCACTTCCTCCTGTTCTGCCTTTCTCAGGGCACTGCTTCTTAATATGTCCCATCTTGCCACATTTGAAACAAGCCCCAGTGTTACTGCTTTTCCTTCCTGCAAGTTGGACAACCGCAGCGGCAAGTCCCGCATTAGTCAAAAGGCCTCCAATCTCTCTGCAAACTTTCAACCACCGCTCAATTCCTTTGCCCTTATGTGGTGTGATAGCCGCTCTGCATTCTTTGGTACATTGCTCATATACCAGCTGTTTAATAAGAGGCATAGCTGTGTCTGGGTCCCCAAAGATTCTGCCCGCCACCTCAACTATGCGGGCCACAAAATCTGAAAAAGGCTCCGTGGGTCCCTGCAGAATTTTTGTTAAGTTGCCGCTAACTTGTCCCCTCTTTGGAAGGGCCTTCCATGCTCTTATGGCGCAGAGATTCACCTGCTCATATACTTGTGGAGGGTACCCAGTCTGTTGGCCTACAAACCTGCCTAGTGCTAGGAGCATGTCTCGGTCCCAGGCAGGTTGACCTGCGCGTGCATTAACCGCCGCTTGCTCGGTTGCAAAATCAATCCAGAATGCTCTCCAATCTAGATATTGTCCTGGGCTGAGACAAGCACGAACTAAGCCTTGCCAAACAGCCGGTGTCATGCAAAGCCTATTGAGAGATTCCACTTGAGCAAGAGTGAAGGATGCACTAACCCCATAAGCCCTCACAGATTCTGCCAGGGACTTAACTACTTTGAAATCCAAGGGTTCCTCATACCGGTTCCCTTGGAGATCTTGAAACACCGGATAGACAAGTTGCATCTCCGTCCTAACCCGGGCCCATAGCCCCGGGCAAAAGGAACGGCTTGGCCCTCCAGTCCCCAAGGGTTGGACGGTTGTCACGCCCTCCAGATAAGGGGGCGGAGCCGAGGGCAAAGCTGAGGCATAGCCCCCTCCTAGTTCTCCGTCCTCCAGTTTTTTTGGTGCCTTATCTCTCTCTTTCCTTTTCCTTCTTTCTCTTAAAGTAGCCTCTTCCAGTCTCTCCACTAAGGCCTGCACATCCTCCCCCCCTCCTCCTCTGATTCCGAGGAGGAGGGGAGTGTTTCCAGCTCCTCTAGATCAGGGTATAAAGATTTCCCTTTCTCTCCTCCTTTCTTACTTTCCGCTTTCTCAGAGCGTTCCTCCTGTAGCATTTCCAAGGCGTTCTGCCCCTTTTCAACGGCCTCGCAGCACTTCTGATCCTCAAGACAACTGCGCACTAATTTCCATACTGGCCTTACTCCTGCTTTCAGGTCATCCTGCTCCCAAGCAAAGTCTAGGTCCTTTCCTAACTTCTCCCAGCAAAGACAGTCAAGCTCCCTGAGGCTGCGAACCAGGGGGCGACTATGTCACACTCACTCAAGAATCTTTCAAGTGTGGACTTTTTGATTTTTAATTTCTTGGATAGAAGTAGCTCCTGCAGAGCCAAAAAATTGGATGGGACTGGGAAGTCCCCATGATAACTTCCTCCCAAAAATTATGTGGCTGCTAGCCCACTTTGTACTCCCCATTCGCTACCCGGGGGGACTTTTACTTTCCGTTCGCTAAACCCACGAACATTCTCCCGCTCGTCCTTTATCTACAGAGACGAGCCTTGCTAGCCGCCTCACCGCGGGCCTTATTGTCCCACTTTACCCTGGGAACTTACCAGTGCACTGCCACGACTGCCGAAGTTCTGAACCCCGTTTCAGATGATGTCCCCGTACGGGCCACCACTTGTCGCGTCCACCCTTGCCTGCAAGGATCATGCAACGCCGAGTTCTTCTTCAAGCAGTTTATTCGGGAACCTTGAACAGCAAAAAGCCCCGCTATAACCTAACCTCCAACTTATATACTCATGGGTCAGCCAATCCCAAGGGCACACGTGGCAACTGCTCATAGGCACACGATCGCGGAAGCAAGCGCGCTCTCAGTCTCAGACCATTTATGGAGTTGTTTACTTCTCCCTGTGGTCTGGAGGGTAGAGGAGGCTGGCGCCATCTTGGGGCGCGGCACATGGCTCTCCACATATAAATGTGGACAGACAGTTGTAGAGAACATGGTTCGCCCATGTCTACAACTTTAGGGGAACTGTGGTGGATTGCAGTGGGGAGAGTGAAGATTCAGAACTCTGGTGGTGGGAATAGTATGGATTCAAACCCCTGTCAACATGTAATTCTATAATATAAAAATAAAAAATAATCATTTTTAAAAAGTTATGGTATATATAAATGATGGAATACTATTCGACTATTTAAAATGATGAAATTGTGTCCTTTACCTCATCTTAGATAGAACTTGAAGGAATCATGTTAAATGAGATCATTCAGGAGAAAGAGAATCTCTCTTATCTCTCTTATAGGTGATACTGAAGGAACAATGAGTGAAAAGCAAAGCGCAAGGTGGAACTTGGACTAGACATGGTCTATTGCACCAAGGCCAAGGAAATGGGGGGAGGGTGAAGGTTGGTGGGTTCGTACAGGGGACCCAATGCACCATGGTGAATGAGAACCTAAATTGATGGTGGGATCAGAGCACAGACACCATAAAATTTTTTAATTGAAGTTTTAATTACCTTTCTTTTTATTTATATACTTCTTGAATAGGGACATAGAGTAATTGAGAGAGGATGGGGGACATAGCGAGGAAGACAGAGAGACACCTGGAGCCCTGCTTCACCACTTGTGAAGCTTTCCCCCTGCAGGTGGGGACTGGGGGCTTGAACCTGTGTCCTTGCACACAGTAATGTGTGTGCTTAACAAGATGCGCCACCAGCTGGCCCCAAGATGTTTTTTTTTAATTGCCCCTGGATAAATACTGACTCACTACTACCAGGCTACAAATTCTGAATACTGTACCCTAATGTAAACCAACCTCCTAGTTTCCTATTTATCTAGAAGAAAGCAAAGCCTGCAGTCACAATTCTCTTTTTTTTTTTGGAAATATTTTATTTTAATTTTCTATTTATTTGTGGGATAGAGACAGAGAGAGATTGAGAAGGGAGAGGAAGAGAAAGAGGGAAAGAGACAGAGAGACACCCGCAACCCTACTTCACCACGCATGAAGTTTCCCCCCTGCAGGTGGGGACCAGGAGCTTGTGTTGTATGCTTTACATTGGGTTGTTCTAGCTCTCCCCCTGCCAAGAAAATTGGATCAGTCCTGCTAGTTTCGCGGGCCCGCATGGCCCCGCCCCAAGGAACCCCAAGAGGGTTCCAGAGTTCCAGAGTTGGAGAGTTAGAGAGTGCTTGGCGTCGTTGCGGGGGAAAGAGGCAGCAGAGTTCTGTTTGGTGATTAGTTTGGGTTAGTTTATGAATCGTTGTTCTTGAATAAAGAAATACAGCTTCCCTGCCCAGCCGTATGTCTCTGGTCGTCTCTGTTACCCGCCCATGAAGCTAGCCCGGCCAGCTGGAGCCTCCAAATTTTAACAACAAATGGCCTCCACGTGGACCTGACCTGCACATCTCTCAGATAAGTAAAGACAATTTGGCTACCTATGTACTATGGCCTTCTCTTCTGCTTGTGAACAGATCTTCAAAGGCCTCTGCACTTTCTTCACAAGACTGTTTTGCTGTTTCTGGAACATTTATCTCTGGACCACTCTGTGGTTTCCACTCGCTTGGGCGAACTCAGAACAGCCAGTGGGAATAGCCAGCGGGCAGGAGGCGAGGCACGGAGCTGCTGTTTCCACCTGGTTAAACAGCCAGCCAGCCGGCTGCGCCCAGACAACCCCGCGCACCGCGCCCGCAGCCCCGCAGCCCACAGGAGGCCGACGCCAGCACGCAGTAGCCCGATGCCAACACGCTGGAGCCCGATGCCACCACACAGGAGCTCGATGCCACCACACAGGAGCCCGATGCCACCACACAGGAGCCCAATGCCAACACGCTGGAGCCCGATGCCAACACGCAGGAGTCCAATGCCTCCACGCAGGAGCCCAATGCCAACACGCAGGCCAGCCCACAGGAGCCGGCTCTCCACCGTGTGGCGCAGGGCACTGGACGTGTGATCCCTCCATGCTGCTCGGCCACTGCGAACAGGGCAGCAGACATGGCAGGGCCATGGGGCAGGGCCGCAGTGGTCTATCATGGCCGCCACCCCTGGGCACCTCGGCCCACGCCTTCTACAAGGCTGGCCCGCCCGCCCTCGTGCTATGAATTCTGGAATGATCCCGGACCTCCTGGACCCCCGGGCTCCCTGCCGAAACTGGGCACACGAGATCTCCAGCTGCCGGTCCGGTCTGAAGGCAGACAAGCTGGAGTATGCAGAGATTTGTGCAGAGATCGCAACCTGCAATTCCTTGAAGTGGAGCTGCGCGGGAAGCCACCTCCGGATGGTGACCCCCCCCAACAACTAAGACAGTACATATCTAAATTCGTGTTTAAAATGACATGTCTTCATAACAAAGGTTTCTCTCCTTGTGTATTAATGACCATGTTAATGTGTATGTTTAAAGTTTGGTAAACAGTAACTTTAAGGCTAAATTCTTACTAGACAAAGTTAAATGAAAAAGGTTTTCAACGTAATTCTCATAAAGATAAAATTAACTTACATTTAAAGTCTAGGTAAAAATTAGTTAACAATCAATATATTTTAACTAAGTTGGTCTAAAGACCTGCGCACACCTAGGGTGTGTCTCCATCTTGAATGGGTATAACAAAAGGTTAGACTTGTTAATATGTAAAACTCTCCATTACCTTCTCTATTAGAAATGGTAGATCGCACAATGGCTATGCTAATTATTCTCATGCCTGAGGTTTCCTTTCCTGCGCATACCTAGGTTACATCTCCATCTTAAATGGGTGTAACAAAAGTTAAAAAGACGTTGTTGATATGTAAAAGTCTCAAATTCCTTCTCTATTAGAAACGTTAGGTTGTGCTATGGTTATGCTAATAAGTTTTGTTTCATACTAAGTATTGCAGCCAGCTGCCTTTGGGACTCTAGGCTGTTCCCCACCCCCATGCAAATGCCTGTCGAGACAAGTACGCCCCCCAGAGGCAAGAAACGTTTTCTTTAAGCTGATAAAGTTTTGCCCACAGAGGCAAAATATGGCCCCCTCAGGCCTTCCCTTGGCAGCACACTGGTTCTTGTTACTTGCTTACATGTTTCTCCATGTTTGTGCCAGTTTCTTTTTTTAAAAATGCCTGTACGATATAAGTTTCTGTTCACCCCACACCCTTGATACTGTAGTCATTTAGTTAAAAAGAAAAGGGGGAATTGTTGTATGCTTTACATTAGGTTGTTCTAGCTCTCCCCCTGTCAAGAAAATTGGATCAGTCCTGCTAGTTTCGCGGGCCCGCTTGGCCCCACCCCAAGGAACCCCGAGAGGGTTCCAGAGTTCCAGAGTTAGAGAGTGCTTGGCGCCGTCGCGGGGGAAAGAGGCAGCAGAGTTCTGTTTGGTGATTAGTTTGGTTTAGTTTATGAATCGTTGTTCCTGAATGAAGAAATACAGTTTCCCTGTCCAGCGTGTGTCCTTGAGTCTCTGTTACCTGCCCATGAAGCTAGCCCGGCCAGCTGGAGCCTCCGAATTTTAACAACAAGCTTGAACCCGGATCCCTGTGCATTGTGATGGCACTTAACCAGATGTACCACCACCTGGCCCCCAGTCATAATTCTCTAATCACCCAATTCACTGTGACTTTTGCTCATTCCTATCACCATAATACTTACCTGAATAATTGTATCCACAAACTTATAAACTCTTGAGCAAAATTAATGCAAATACAACATAGCACTGTGATGTGAAAAAAGTACAGACTGTAGTGTAGGGTAACCCCATGCTAAAGGTCAGACTCAGCCACTTAATTGTTTTGAGATTTTTAGCAATTTACTCAGTTTCACTAAGCATCAAATTCATCTTCTTTTTTTTCTTTTTTATTTAAGAAAGGATTAATTAACAAAACCATAGGGTAGGAGGGGTACAACTCCACACAATTCCCACACCCAAACTCCATATACCACCCCCTCCCCTGATAGCTTTCCACATTCTCTATCCCTCTGGGAGCATGGACCCAGGGTCATTGTGGGTTGCAGAAGGTAGAAGGTCTGGCTTCTGTAATTGCTTCCCCGCTGAACATGGGCGTTGACTGGTCAGTCCATACTCCCAGTCTGCCTCTCTCTTTCCCTAGTAGGGTGGGTCTCTGGGGAAGCAGAGCTCCAGGACACATTGGTGGGGTCTTCAGTCCAGGGAAGCCTGGCCGGCATCCTGATGACATCTGGAACCTGGTGGCTGAAAAGAAAGTTAACATACAAAGCCAAACAAATTGTTGAGCAATCATGGACCCAAAGCTTGGAATAGTGGAGAGGAGGTGTTAGGGGGGTACTCACTGCAAACTCTAGTGTACTTCTGCTTTCGGGTATATATTTTGTAGTAATTTATGGATACATGTGAACATATGCTCTCTCTCACAGAAACTGGTGTATATCTAGGTTTTGGGACTTTGTTAGAAAGTGATCCACCTGGGATGGAATTAGAGTATACTATGAAAGGAAAGGTCTCACCCGAGTAATGAAGCTGAAGGGTTGTCATTCCACACGT